>NC_133654.1:223705478-224005478 GCF_009905375.1 Apium graveolens
AAAAAAAAAAAAAAAAAAAATCAACGATTAAAATCAGGTACTCCTTTGAGATCTAGAGTAAAAATGTGGAAGGGACGACCCAAGTGCATTGCTGGTATTAAGTAAATATGCATCAGAAAAGCTAAATATTTTCTTGGTGACTTTTCACACTCTATGATTACTGGAGAAATACTCTGAAAATAGCATAAATTCTGATAAACAGTCGTGACTCACTTACACTGAGAAGCCACTGTAAAATAAAATTTCAAAAGATGCATAATATTAGCACAAAATAGTTGAGGTGAACTCAAGCATAAACTCATTCTTCAGTAGGTTTCAGGACAATGACAGCTCTTTAGCAAAATTTTAGTTATGCCTTATTTCTAAGATGTACTGAAGTGAATCAGACTTTACTCTTTGTCTATTTTTAGCTTAATGCACACACTAATCACTCCATCTGAATGATAAAAATTTCTGTGGTGGTCTATATTATTTTAGATAAACAGTCATTGTGTCATTATTGCACAAATTCTGAGGACAAGTTCTAAGTTACACGTTCTGATGATTAAGTCCTGACATCCATAACTCAGAACTTGTATGAGTATTTACTAAGATGGGCATTCCTTTTTCGAGTTAAGAAATTATGTTCTGATGACTGTTAAGTTCTGGTATAGATCTAAGTTCTGATTTCTCAGTCTAATCCTTTACTTGGCTTATCTGTGAATAAAATTTGATAACAGTCTCAGTTCGTACTCGAATATGTTGAAGTGGAAGATTAATAGTCACTGTGATTAGGATTAATGGTATTCGTACTTGAACAGTCCACTGTTTCTTGTGTCTTGTGCGGTCTAGACCATGCTTCCTCTTTCCAATGACTGTTATTCTTTTTCAAAGTCTAGGAAGACGAGGTAGAATTAATTCTACCTGTCAACATTAAATATCTTTGCGTCTCTTGGCATTCTCTTGCCTATATAAACAACCACTTCACATTAGTCTTCTCATCACACCTTTATCACAAATTCAGTCTTGTTTTTCATTTACTATCACAAATGGCTGAATTTGGCTGGTTCTACAATTACGGTGATGAGACTGTGCATGTCTTTTTGAATGGAATTCCAACTCCCTACCCTATCACCAACATCCCTCACAATCTCTGGATTCAATTTCCAGAGGTTATCAAACGTGATCTGGTGGCTGTTCGAAGAGACCTTCACCTTCGTCGTATCCGTCAGCAAGAGCGAATCATACGACTCGCCATCTTGTTTGTCGAAGATAGGAAGAGGAAGATGACTTAATCTCGTCTTCTTCCTGTTCTTCTTCATCCTCAGCTTTGTCAGGCTTTTTAGCTAGGACTAAAGCTGTTGATGTTAGGATTAGAAGCTTAGGGAAAATCTTGTATTGATGTAATTTCCATTTCATAAATGTATTGACTTGATATATTAATGAAAACTATTTTTACTTCAAGATTTTGTCTTTGAGTTATTTTATCTTGTGTTGATAAATCCTGATTGATATTCTGATGACCATTTAAATTTTGTTTTTATTTAAGTTCTGATTCTCTGTCAGCACTTATTCATCGAAATTATCTCGGTCATTTTTAACATGATTTATTTTCAGAATATTAATGTTGCAGTGACAAATAATTCAATCAGTGATAACGGGTTAAATTTTGAATTAAAATTGTTTCCCTTGATAAATGGAACAGTTTTTTCTTGAAACTCGGCAAATGGGTAAATAATGATTACTATTTTCTCGAGCCCAATAACTATCCGTTATTACTGCATGTCTGACAGGTGTCCAACGGTAATATTTTTTGTGTATAAGTACAGCAGAGAGAAGATTTCTTTCATCTTTTTAATTTCTTCATCTTTTATCTCTCTTCTTACTTTTACTCTCCTTCACTTTACTATTTCCGTTGTTTTCATACAGATATTATATCAAACACCTATCAGGCATACTTAATTCTCAATTTTTTCACATGGCACCAAAGGATTTAATCATTGATGGAGCTAAGTTTGTTCCAAACAACTATGCTGCAATTCTTGATCATGCTGAAGCTCCATCTGAATTGCACTTTGTGCAAGATCTTCTTGCACATAGTGAGGTTGGGTACGCCTTAACTCAGCCTGAATTATTTTCAAGTCAACAAGTTCTGAGGTTCTGGAGGACTGGCGTTTTTGATGATGGTGGTAACCGTGGAACTCCCAGTATTATCTTCCAAGTGGGTGATTCATCTTTTATAGTCACTCCTGGTACAGTACGCAGGGCTTACATCTTCCAGAGGATTGTACTTTCTCAGTTCCAGAGGACTCAGCCCTTCGGGAGTTAATGGCTGAATTGGGATATGAAAAGAGTCTGACGAAACTTGGACAGTTGAAACGGGCTAATATCAGAAGAGAAGGAGTTTCTTCTTTGATTGCATCACCAAAGCCTTTGGGAACAAATGTTCAAATTTTGATGCTATCCCAATTCTGAGTCAGCACATAGGGTATGCTATTATCCATCAAACTCATTTTGATTTTGCAACTGGAATAATTGGTTTTATTGGGGATAGGATGACAGAGGATAGAGATGTTGTTTATTTTGCTAGATTCTGTCAACTTATTTACACTTGCTGTACTGATGAACCTCATTTAGTCAGCACTCAAACCCCACCTTTTAAGGTTGCAAAAAGGTACTTTAATGACCTAGTAAATGCTGATACTAAGAAGAAAGTGGTTAGACCATTACAGATTCCTAAGTCTGTGAAACAGATCCTGGTAAATGCTGATCCTGATACTTATAGATCTGTTTACTCTGATGTTCAACCACCTCCAACCACCCAAAATCCATCAACCTCAGTACCTACCTCTCATTCTACTCAACCTACCCTCAGAACTTATCTCAAATCCTATCTCTCCACTTCACAGACTGCTCAACCTTCTTCTTCAGCACCTACTGTGAAGGCTCCATCCTCTAAGCCAAAGAGAACAAAAACTGTTCCTCAAACACCTCAAAAGAGGAGGAGATTTACTTTGAGAGATGAATCAGATTCTGAGGAACAGATTCCTTCTTCAGAACCTGTGGTGATTGAAGCTGAGAAAGCAACTTCTCAGAAGGATTCTGAAATTGGGGGTTCTAGGCTTTTCAAGAGGCTTAGACGTATGATAGTTCCTGAAACTCCCAAGGAATCCAAATCAACGAGGAAGTACAAGAAACAGAGGGCACAAAGGCCAGTTTCAGATGATGAGGAGGAAGCAGCTAAGGAAGGGGATCAGGAATCTCTGATCTCACAAGGCAAGGAATTTGCTCCAGTCACTTCTTCTCCATCAACTCCATCTCAGGAAGCTGTATCTGACAATGCTAACTCACCATATGTGTCTCTTGTTGATCCAGGCACAAGTGCTGAAATTGATATTCAGAACTTGGTTGTGCCTGCAATTCTTTTCTTAGAAGCTCCAACAACAAATAATCCTTCCACAACACCTGTTACTGATGCTGTTCAAGCTCCAGAGTTATCAACAACACCTTCTATGCATCAAGATGTTGATGATCAGATTTTAGGTGAGCATCAGGATATGGCTGTTGATCAAAACTTGGTCTCAGATCAGCAATTAGAGGATGTTGAAGCCTCCATTGCTACTCACACTGTTGTCTTATCAGAAGATACTGATTCTTTAAGTTCTGATGCTGCAAATGTTGGAGATACTGGTGAAGCTGCTACAACTGTCGATGCTGATGAAGCAGGTCCTTCAGGACTTACTCCTCCACCGATTCTTCCTAAGTCTGAACTGGTAAAGGAGTTTGTTATCAGGGATGCACCAGTGCCTTGGAGTGAAACTCCTGCGGGTCAGGAGTGGACTAAGGAATGGAACTCAGTTTCATGTGTTCCAAATGCTTTACATCTTGCTGAGCACCTGACTAAAGCTGATGAAATGTTAAATTCTGATGATTTTAAAACCCAGCTTAGAGTCACTGCATTGAGTACTAAACATCTACAAGGTCTTCATTCCAATACTCATGCCGAGCTACACAAGATTCAGGAGAACTTTATCAAACAGGAACAAGTTTGGAAAATTGATAAGAAAAAGTTCTTCCAACCTACCATTGACAGGGTTGCTTATATTGAGAAAACTCAAGAGAAACAACAAGCTCAGATTGATCAAATTCTGACAAATCAAGCTTCTCAACAATCGCAACTTACTGAAATCCAGACCTCAGCGGAACTACTTATCTCTCTTTTATTACCTGCTGATGCCAAAAAGGGGGAGAAGGTAATTAAGTCCAAATGCACAACCAACAAGACACTGCAAGGAAAGGATGATGGAAAAGATGACTAAGGAACCTCTGGAATGGGTAGTGGTCATAGTCAAGGTAGAAGGTTTACATCAAGACAAACTAGTCACAGAACAAGTTCTAATACTGGGAAAAGAATAAGTTCTGCTGCTAGTAAAAGGATAAGTTCTGATGAACTTCTAGATCTTGATGAGGAAATGTCAAGACAGTTATTTCTTCAAGAAAATCCAGGGATGGACTTGGAAAGTTTAAAGGAAGAAGAAGCCAGACTTAAATCAGAGAAAGTCACATCTAAATCTGAAGCTTCTGGTAAAAAGTTACTTCCAAAACCTAAAGGCATTGTGATCAAAGAAAGGACACATACTGAAGCAACTTTGGCTAGATCACAACCACAGATAGATCCAAGATCCAAGGGTAAAGAAAAGGTTGGTGAACCTATCAAGCCTTATGTACCTCCTGAGGAAGAAGAAATTACTGATGGAAAAGATGATCTTGCTCTGACTACAAGAAAAGTTCTTAAAACAACCTCTGACATGGCTCAAGTTATTCAGAGTCAAGAAATTGTAAGTTCTGATATTCAGAAGAAGCAAGTAACCTCTGACAGTGCTCAAGTTAACTTGATATCAGAAAATAGATCAAAGACACTCCTACCAGGATTCACTAAAGCAAAACAGACTCAATCTTTGAAGACTACTGCAAGTGGTTTTGAAGCAAGAGTAGTTACTGGAAAGGAAGCTAGAGATAAAACTGGATTGGGAAGTGCTGATGAAAGAAGAGTACACAACACTACCAATGATCCAACTTCCTTGAGTGAACCAGGTATTGGAGCAACTCCTGAGAGATTGAATCAACTGGAATCTGTACAGATGGTTTACCATACCTACTTGAAAGAATACATCATTTTGTATTTCATGACAGATGGTAGGGTTTATCATATAAGACAAAATGCCATTCCTTTGAAGTATTTTGAAGAATTGGAGCATGTACTTTTCTTACTTCAAGTGGATGACAGAATAACAGAGACTGCTGCAAACTACTTAAAAGAACAGATTCAGAGACAGAAAAGGCTTTATTCTGTTAAGTCTGACAGCAGATATGTTCCAAAGTACAGAGATCACAATGGTGATATTGTTGATATGAAGCCTAATACTGCACAGATCAGAACGTATCTTGGTATTAAGGGACTTGAATTCAATCTTGAGTCAGACAAAGCTCATGTCATAAGACTAGATCAGGAGTTAAGAAAAGCAAAGATTAATGATCTCAGAGCTGCAATCTTTCAAACTGGTGAAGATACTGCAGAGCTTAAAGGTGTTAAAAGGAGAATGATTGATGAACTAAGATATGCTGAGAAATATTTGTTGAAGAACTATCTCAGAACAACTCCTGACATCAGAGAGATCAGAAAATGAAGAAGCCAAGTCGAAGATCTACAACTGCTTAAATTCTGATATTTATACAGATTGAAGTTGTTATCAGAAGTTGAAATTGGTAAAAACTTTAAGGACTATAAGTTGTAGTTATCTAGTCTATTTCTCATGCATTTGTACTTAATGTTTTTGACATCATCAAATATCTTTTAAACTTGTATATTTTATTAATTTACAAGTTGGGGGAGATTGTTAGATATATTTGATAATGTCATGGCTAATATATTTTATGTTTAGCTTTCAGATCTTACGTGAACAGGATAAATCAGTACTTAACTGTTGATCAGTACTTATACTGGAAGTCAGGACTTAAGGATATCAATACTTATATTATCAGGAGATAATCATCAGAAGATAGATATCAGAACTTAAGTGCTGAAGGACAATCAAATAAGGACAGTAGCTGATTAAAGGAAAGAAGATTGAGATAAACATAAGAAGAGATATGCATGAAGAAGGAATTCCGTGAAGAATGGAATACTTGGAAGAAAAGATATCTGATTGATATATTTTAGGAAGCAGAATTATATTCCATATCAATTAGCGATTATCTTGTAACTGTGTAGTATATAAACACAGACATAGGGTTTACACTATAAGTGTTATCATTATTAGAAAAGATTATTCATTGTAACCCTAGCAGCTCTCGTGATATTTGTTCATCACTGAGAGGTAACAGTTCCATACTGTAACAGAGTTTATTATTTCAATAAAGTTTGTTTTCTGTTACTTAAGTTCTTAAAGTTCGATTTGAGTGTACTATTCACTGTATTCACCCCCCTCTACAGTGTGTGTGTGACCTAACATGTTATTACCTTAATCATTTCCAATTCATACTGTCAAAACTCATACTATCCCTATTAAGGGTGAAATGCCAACCTTTAAGCATTCCCCTAGGATTCGTTTTAAGTTACTGATGTTCTATCCTTAATTCCACCTTTAAAAAGGTACATGCATCCTTCCATGGATAAATCAAGTCATATATCCCTGATAAGGGTGTCTTATTCAATCATTCCAACCTCGATAGTATATGCCTAGTTTCACAATAACATCTGTATTCAAAATGAGGTCAATCAATATGGCCTCCAAAAGATAACAACGGTTATCCGCTTTTCTTGTCTAATTTGGTAACGATAACAAGGATGTTCTGGAAGATATTGGTCGTGTTTAATGTGAACCTCTTCTTAATAATTCCTTATTTACTTTTGTTGTTTATCTCAACAGTCACCTCAATGTTGGGATATCTTTCATACATGGCGTCTCCCTTTCTGGGTATCAAGCCACCGGTCTTACACTTCACAATCTTGAAGGTCACTTCCTTCATCCATTTTTTCTTAATTTCTTACTTTCTTGTCTCCTCAGTCTATCCTCGTCTCATTATTTATCCTTCAAACTATCTCAAGGTTTCCTCGAATCTTCCCAACTTACAGGGGATAAAATATATGTATCTCTTATACCTTCAACCATCAATTTAACTCATGGTGAATCACCCTCATCCTGACGATTACATACTTTTCTATTTCTATTACTACGAGTCTTTAGGATTTCCTCATACCCAACTCCCTTATCATTCCTCAAACTCTATCGCCTTTATATTCATTTCCACTCCAGTTTCTTTTTATTTTCCTTTCTCTTATCATTATTTCATGAACCAACACAACATAAGCATTGATTTCATACATCCCGTCATTCTGGATTCGTGTCCTCAGAACGAATCTTGATAACTTTTACAACTTAGATTCCTAATTCATCATACTCGTCTGCCTTTATTCTGGCTCTAAAGCTTTTACACTATCTCCTTATCTTTGGGAATTACTTTCCCGAAAACAATTGACTGAACTTAAATCAGTTTATTATAATCTCTTGCTTCGTGCCTTCCTTGGCCTTTCACCAGCGGGTGGTCTCTCTCTTAGGAGGGTAAGTGACAAAAACAGTCTTTTGTGGTTCGTCAATCATTCAGAATCTCAAATGATTCCTCTATTTCCTTTAGCCAGGCTTTTGCCTCGACTAGATCAACCTGTTCCTTGGAACTCTGAGAGCTTAGAGACTTAAAGGTCCTGAAAGAATTTCCTACCGCATTGTTTCCTCAAGGTGGTGGTTGGGGATAATAGTCTAAGTTCTGTCTAGACAGGTCCATAAATTGCTGTATAGGAGTACCGTCTCGGGTCTCCTTTCCTTACTCGACTTTTTGTTTCCTTAGTATGAAATGTTTCAACCTTCTCCCATAATCGGGGTTATCTTATACATTAAAAACCTTGTTTTCCACTATATTATGTTATGGGTTCATTCTATCTTGATGGCGACCTCCCTGCCTATCACGTTCAGGTGTTGCTCTAAATCTTATTCCTCAAACTAGCTTTCATCTAAGATCTCATCTTTAAGCTCTTGAACATTTGGAACCCAAATTATGTAGGAATACCTCATTATTCCCTTATCATCTTTCTCGGTATTAATCTTTTATCTAATTGTTGGCTCTCTGCCTTCATTCATCACTTTTTCTTGGCACAATAATAATTTTCCAATACTTCAGACCGCATAGCGATCTCAAACAGCTTTTCGGTACCGGCTCCGGTTACCTTCACTTCTATTTCCATTTTTCTCAAAATCTCTTGTAAACTCTCTCAAAGACATTATCATCTTGAGTCTCTCCTTTTTACTAAGGGCATCAGCCACCACATTGGCTTTCCCCGAATGATAAAGAATCTCATCATCGTAATCCTTGATTAGCTCTAACCACCTCATTTGGCGCATGTTGAGCTCTTTTCTGCGTGAAAATGTACTAGAGCACTTATGGCTTAGGTAATTCTCGCACTTCTCTCCATACAAGTAGTGCCTCCAATCTTTAGGGCAAAACTATTGCCATGAGCCCAAGCTCATAGGTGGGGATATCGAATTTTATATTCCCTTAATTTTCTTGACGCGTACGCGAGTACCTTGTTGTGCTGTATAAGAGCACCCTAATTCCTTATGCGAAGCGTCAATACAAACCACAAAATCTCCTTTTTCCATCCGGCAATGCCATCACCAATCTTTGCTTCAGTTCTTGAAAGTTGTTCTCGCATTTCTCTGTCCATTCGAACTTCTCAGTCTTACGAGTAAGCCGCGTTAAAGGGGGCTACTATCTTTACAAACTTGAACGAACCTCCGGTAGTGATCGACCAATCCTACCTCTGGTAGTCGAACTAACCATGGTCATCAATACATCAGTGGTCCTTTATTCATTCTTGTCAGGATCCTCCATGGGATCCTCCTCAGCAACTGTCCCTTCTAGGACAACATCCTCAACCGCTACATCCTCAATATGAACATCATCCGATCCCGCATTAGGACGCTCTATCGGATCCATAATCTGATCTCCAATAAGTAATAAAACATCATCGCGTTGTTGCTCCTCAACCTCAGGGTTCGGAGTCCCGCTACCATATACGATAACGAACTACGCTCCTATCACGATATTTATAAGGGTTCCCATAAGGGTTTTAACTGTCAGTACTATATTAGGTAGTCCGACTATGAACTTGGCAAGAGTTCTTATTTATCTTAGTGTACTTATTATCTTAACGTCACTTCATCTCTGAGGTTTATAACTCTTAGCTCTGATACCATTTCTGTAACACCCCCAAATCCGGGGTCGGAGATCTGGGTTGTCACGAGTTCCGTTTCCCTTAATAACACCCAATCTTAATAAACAATCAACTACTCTGTACTGTGACCCCACAATAAACACACACACCACAAGTTATAGTCTCAGAGATGAATATCCAAAAATAATCACAAGTCGTTTTATTCCACAATTATATGCCAATACACCTTAAAAGGGTTTTCTGAATAAATTTACATTTCTTTGCCATTAATACAATTCATAAATATACATAATCTGGTACATCAAAAGTTGAAAGCCTAGCCTATTGGTAGTTCCTACCTCAGCTACAGCGACATCAACGCCTATAGGAAACTGCGGAACGTTTCCTATCCGCTCGCGAATTGGGAGCTTGGTCCTGTTCATCTTGTCTATCTGATGTTGTGTGATGAAAGAACAAAGCAAGGGTGAGCAACAAGCCCACCAAAATAATATGTATAATGATTAACAATATATGAGCCTTCTCATAGTACTCAAGAAAGTCTTGGTCAAAAGAAATGAACCAAGTTGATATCTTAATGCGATGAAGTCGCAAAATATTCAGTATATATATATACATATATACTTTTCAAAATATGGGAAGTCCTCTTCCCTGCATAATACACACAGAGTTCCAGTGTATAACTGTATAAAAATATCGTTGCAAGGTGATCTCATATATCTAACCTTGTCTCAACGTTTTTCTGAAAATCTTTGTCATGCATAAGATAATCATTTACTAGATATAAGTTTAAAAGATGAAGTTACAAGATACTCCAATATACTTATATCTTTTCCAAATACTACTTGAACTACCACCGTTCAAGTTATAATTAGTTTCAAAAGTTCATCACACTGATGAGACTACAAGATAAGACTTGAATAGATTCAATCTTTGAAATATTTTGATGGAAATGAAGTTATGATATACTTCATTAAGTCCCGATATATATATACACCTATATATATACATACGTTCCCTGAAAACCTCTATCATGTAAAGTATGAACAGAATCACAATATCCAATAAATTTGGAAAGGAAAGAATTTTGGCATAAACCTGATATCTTGCTGATCAGGCAAAGATACCAATAAGTAACCTTTTCTACTAGTAGATGGATGAATCCCCCACCGGTCATCACCCTGGCCACATAAGGACCTTGTGCTGGACCGCCACCCGGCCTCTTACGCGTTGATGGACTGCCACCCAGCCACTTACACTTTGATAGACCGTACCCCGGCCTGTCGCTTATGCCGACTCAATTAGATGGACTTACTTCCCGAACGTTGGGTAAGTAATCAATTCATTTATCAAAACAACAACCTTGTTGTGAATATAAAATACACCACAGAGCCGGATCCCTCAAGTTTTGAGCGAGTATTTAAATCCCCTTTAAAAGGAAGATCTTAAATATAAAAATGAGTTTTGGGGTCCGCTCTAACTTTTAAAAATCATTTTTAAGACTCGAAAACACTTTAAAGAGTGTTTGGAATAATGTTGATTTAATAAAGTAAATCAGTCCCAATATATTAGAAAATATCTGAATATTATTATTTAAATAATATTCCCATAAAGAATAATCTTTATAGAATAATTGAAGTAGAAGTTGTAAGACTTATACTTGAAATGAGTATTAAATAACCAAAGATATACTTATACGAAAGTACTATCTTTATTTGAATAATTGAAAATAAGTTTGATTATCGAAACATTATTCTTTAATAAAATAAAGAATATTATTAAATAATAAGCGGAGTCATAATACCTCGAATGAATATTCTAAATAATATTCATTAAATACAATAAAGGAGTCAATACATCCTCAAATGACTATCCAATTAATAATCATTAAATAATATAAACTGAGTCATAAGCCCTCGAATGAATATTCGAAATAATATTCAATAATAAAATAAAGGAGTCATAAGTCCTCGGATGAATATTCGAAATAATATTAATATTCAATAATAAAATAAAGGAGTCATAAGTCCTCAGATGAATATTCGAAATAATATTCAATAATAAAATAAAGGAGTCATAAGTCCTCGGATGAATATTCGAAATAATATTCAATAATAAAATAAAGGAGTCATAAGTCCTCGGATGAATATTCGAAATAATATTCAATAATAAAATAAAGGAGTCATAAGTCATCGGATGAATATTCGAAATAATATTCAATAATAAAATAAAGTTAAAGTTATCGAATAAACCTTATTCGATTAATAGTTTTGAAAACTATAACCATATATATATAAAAATATATATAAATATATATATATATTATACTCGGGAACATCGACTCCCGGTTTAGAAATATGTTCACCTTTTGATCCCCTATACTAAGGGTTCGTTCGCGAAACGTCGTTACTTAAAACGGCCGTTTCTCGTAAACCGTTCATCGGAATCAAACGAACCACATATCAAAACGAAGCTCGTAACATGAACTATCTAAACATGGCAATGATCAAAACCTAGCAGTGAGTTCAAGGGTTCTGATGTTAAGAACAAAAATAGTCTACGGTAAATCGGGCATTACGACGGCTATGTTTACGCGATTTCCCAAATTTAAACCAACTCAAAACAACCACAATTCAACCCCAATTCACAACCCAATCAAAACTCCATCCAAAATACATTACAACAGCCCCAAACCAACTCATTATAATCCATTTACTTACTCCTAAAACTTGAATTTAAACTATACTACATTCTTTAACCAAATCTTAAGATTTCAACAAATCAATCACCACCATTCCAACCCAAACTCTTAAACAAACAAGTTTCAAGCTACTCTTTACTCTAACAACCAAAATCAACCTAATATACAAATTAAAGCTAGGGTTTGGAGATGATATACCTTCCCTTGAAGTGGTGTGAGTAGCTAAGAAGCCTTAGGAAGCCTTGAGATGACTTAGGGATGCTTGGATCTTAAAGGAAAAACAAGAAAATCAAGTTAAAATTCTTGAAGTCACTATTCATTGTCTTCTTCATTGATTTCTTGAAGAAGATTGTGAATGATTTGGAGGCTTAAACTCATAGAATAGCCATAACTATGCATAAGGAATACTAGGGAATTATCTTACCAATTTAGGAAGCCTTGAACTTGGATTTTGAAAATTCTTTTCTTTGAAATAGTAAAAAGCCGAGAGTAAAGCTTGGAGAAGATGAAATGTTTTGTGTTTTTGTTTTGATTTGTTTTGGTTGGTTGCTTATTTGATTTGTTTTAGGTTAATTACCAAATTAACCTTGGTTTTGTGTGGTTAATATTCCACCACATTTCCTTCCTTCTTATGTCATGCTTGCATCACTTTGTGATGTCATCATCCCTCCTTTGTCCTCTTTCTATTGGTTGGATAACATCATCCCCACTAATCTCTTTGATTAGCTTCTAATTGTTTGCCTAATGACCGCTGATCTGTTATACGGTTCGCTTAACTTTCGTTTTCGTTTATCGTTTGAGGGATCATACCCGGGATCTTATTACTTAGGTTCCCTTAACCTTTCTCAATATATTATATTCCTTCTATGATCCTCTCTTATAATCCTTTAATTTAAATCCTTTTTATCATGTTACCTTATACTCAATTCTTTCCGTATCTAGTGGATTTCCGGGAAAAATCAAAGTGTTCGGAATTGGATTCTGACGATCTTTACATACACTTATATACCATATAGAGTGCCAATAAAATCTCAGAATATCCATAAAAGAACCCCTACCTAGTGTGGCATAAAAAGTTTTCTCATTCAGCAAAAACACTATTCATAAGGGTTTCAAAAATTTTCCAAAAATTGGGGTTATTACAAGACTCTTCAAGGTCAACACTCTACAACTCATGAAAAGGTTGACAAACTTCTGGAAAAAGCTGAAAAGCTGGATATGGAGACCAAGCTTGATAAAAAGAGGTTTATCAGACCTATTTCTCAAAAAGTTGAAGCAATTGAGAAGATTCAGGAGAAGCAACATGCCCAGATTAATGAGGTCCTGAAGAATCAAGCTTCTCAAAAAGCTCAACCGGATAAAATTCAATCTTCAGTAGAACTTCGTCTCTCTCTCCTACTACCTGATGATGACAAAAAGGGGGAGAAGATAGTTAAGTTCAAATGCTCTAATACTCAGATACTGAGGAAAAGGGATAATAATGGAGATGACCAGGGAAACCCAAGCAAGGGTCAAGGTCAGGGGCAAAGCAGCAAGGTTTCTTCTAGGGAACTAATTACTGATGCAAGCAAATATTCTACTCAAAAGAAGACAAGTTCTGAAGCTGCTCAAACTCAAAATCTGATAGCAAGTACTGATACTCAAAATCTGATAGCAAGTACTAATACTAAAAATCTAATATCAAGTTCTGATGTTTTGATTCAAGGAGGAAGTAAAGACTCTCAGAAGTTTTTGCAAACTCTGAAGCTCAAGGGAAAGCAGACTACTGTCTACTACAAGGATCCCAAGATTCAGACACTTGGTGAAGAGATTGCTAGAAGATTATTTCTGAAGCATAATCCTGGAATGGATTTAGAAAATCTCAAGGAGGAAGAAGCTAGATTTAAAGCTGAAAAAAAATCTAATGCCAAAAGCTTTTATTGCAAAGAAACCTCCAAGGCCTAAGGTAAAAGGCATTGTGATCAAGGAGAAATCAAATACTGAGGCATCTAAGCCCAGAACAAGATCACAGATTGAGATTGATTCCAAAGATAAAGGAAAGGGAAAAGTTGATGAACCAATAAAGCCATAGGAGATGAAAATTCCTTAAATCCTGATAAAACCTGTGTGCAAACTGGTTCAAGTTCATGATGATACTCTTGTTGAAGATGAAGATGTTCAAACTTTGAAAAAAAGGAAGATAACTGAAGAATCCAAGATAACCTCTGACAAGGCTCAAGTTGTTCAGAGTGAAAAATAGCAAGCTACAGAAGAAACAGCAAGTTCTGACAAAGTCATCTAGAGATCAACCTATGACATAGCTCAGGTTGATTTAGACAAAATGAAAGTAGCTGATAAAAAGAAACTTCTATGGAAGAATGTCAAACGATCAGATCCAAAGAAAAGCTAATTGTTATCTGATTTCATGACTGTTGGATTGAAAGCCATAGAAGCAAGAGACAGATCTGGACTAGGTTATGATGAAGCTAAGATCAAGATAGGAGTTGAAGTGCTTACAAGAGATCCATTTTTGTTAACTGACAGACCTCTTGAAGATGTTACACAAAAACACCTTGATAAGGTTATCTATGTTCAAGTGGTACTGGATGCTCATGACAAGCATAATGTCAAAGAAAATCTGATTCCATTTCTTGAAGATGGAAGGACATATCAAATGTCAGAATCAGATGTACTGAACAAATCCCTGAAAGAACTTCAATTATTTCATGATCTTTTAGAGATAAAGTCTGATATTACCAGGAGATGGTCAAATTTCATATTGAAGACTATAAGAGATAAAACAAGAATTTATGATTCAAGGGTTACAGAATTCATTCCAAATATAGTTGAAGATGATGGAAGTGAAATTCCAATAAAGAAGAATTCTGCTAAACTTGAAGTGATACTGAAAGAGAAATGTTTATGCTACAATAAAGACTCTTCTCATCCAAGGGTAATAAGAATGGGTGATGGTTTAGAAAGAAACCATATCTCTGCTCTAAGGACTGCAATCTACCAGATTGGAAGTCAAGATGAAGAGATGAAGCAAGTCAAGACTCCAATAGCTCAAGTCCTGAGGAATAAAGAAGAAAAGCTGATATCAAACTTTGTCAAGAATTACTTTGGATTCAGATTGACTCAGTGAGATTGGTAAAAGCTACAAGGACTGTAAGTTGTAGTTAGTTATCTAGTTAAACTCTTATTGCATTTGTACTTAAATGTTTTTGACATCATCAAATCTATTAACTTGTATATTTTACATAATTTACAAGTTGGGGGAGATTGTTAGATTTATTTAAGATGTCATGTCTAATATGATTTGCGTTAAGTTTTCAGAACTTAACAACAGGACATATCAGGACTTACTGAAATCAGGACTTACTGAAGTCAGAACTTAATATCAGAACTTAAGGTGTCAGAAGATACATATCAGTACTTAAGTGCGGGAAGAATTTTAGTTTAGGAATGAAGCTGATTTATAGGAGAAGATCGAGACTAAAACAATAGAAGGTATGCATGGAAAGAGTTAGAGGACTAGAAGACTTGTAGAAGATATCTGATTGATATATTGTAGGAGATAGAATTATATTCTATATCAATTAGAAGTTATCTTGTAACTGTGAACTATATAAACACAGACTTAGGGTTTACACTATATGTGTTATCATTATCGAGAAACATTATTTGTAACCTAGCAGCTCTTAGTGATATTTGTTCATCACTGAGAGAGAACAACAGTTCTTATTGTAACAGAGTTTATTGAATATACTTGATCTTTGTTACATACTTGTGTTAAATCGGGATTGTATAAACACTGTATTCAACCCCCTTCTACAGTGTTGTGTGACCTAACAGACTTCGCCTTGGTCGGGTATTGAGTAATTGATGTTCATCTTATATATTTCCATCTAAACCAAGTACGTTTAAACGCTTTTGGTGTGTATCAATCATGTCGAGTAAGATTAATGTGTATGTTCAACATCATGGTAATTTTGATAGTTCGAAACTCATGTATAATGGTGGGATAAATAAACATGATCGAACTTGATCCTGATGTATTTTCATTTAGAGATTTGGAAGATTTTGCTAAGGATTTCAAGTATGATATCGAAACCTCTCTTGTTTATTTTAAAACAAATGGTTGTGATTTTACCGATGGAGCTTCAATTGTGTATAATGATGTATCCGTTAGAAAGTTAGTTGATATATGTATGCCAAATGGTCGAATACAACTTTATATTGATCATCTTCTTGATAATTTTAAGTGTGAAATAAATCCCGATCAAACTGAGATTTTCCAAAATACATTAGTGATATATGATGATTTAGATAGTAATGAGGATTCAGACTATAAAATTGAGATAGATACAGGCTCAAATGAGGATTTATGTAACGTCCCCAAATCCAGGGTCAGGGGATTTGGTCGTCACGATGAAACCTTAATCCAAATTAACATGTTTAATCAATAAATGAATTTCAGCAACTCAAATATAACATCTGTGACCCCAAATTACACCAAGATTTTTTCAGGTTACAGTTCTAAAAACAAGAATTCCATATTTCATAAATAAATTTTCACTTTCTTTTCAAACTCTTTTCACAAATTTCCAAATTCAAAATTCAACCCACTAGTATAACTTCGAAAAGAAGTATCCTAGACCAACAATTTAATAACATAACTAATACATATATATAAACACAACTTTATATAATAGACTTACTCTAGTTCCACAAACCCTGGACCGGCAATCTTCCAAAAGCTTCTTCTTTGCTTTCTTGAATTATGACGCTAAACAGCACAAGTTAATCCTCACTGGAGGTTAAATTTAAAAATAGGCAAGTATGAGCGAAAGAAATGCTCAGCAATTTCAGTATAATATATAGATGGTCTTTTTGATATAAAACCGACATCTGCAATAAAGCAGAACATTTAAAATCATAATTCCTGAATCAGAATATTTAGTTAAGGACTCTCAAAATTGATTCTTAATTTGTATTCAAACCCTTTCGATATTTTTTGAGCGAAATGCTTCAGCAATACTTTGAATCTTGACGAGAATAAAACTCGCAAAACAGTGTTTACAGAGATATCGTAAACCACAATATGAAACAGTGACCCTGGACTGAATCATAAACTTTATTCAAAACTGAACTCGTGATATTAATACTCATTTTGATGTCATATCAAATTAGATATCAATACGAACTTTGATGCTCACAACATCTCATACTGAAGTCAACGTCAATCATCTCTATTAATACCACCTTTGATATTTAACAACAAAGTAAGTATCAGCATAAATCAGAAACTGAATCAAAACTGCATTTCACCTTTTATCCAAAACCAAAATACTTGATAAAACATTTATTATATGATTATCAAAAATGATATAATAATTTAGATTTGAATCTTTCTTTGACGGACGTACTATCACATGATGATCATCCCGTGTGATAACACTGGGTCAAGATTCGTAGAAACATGTCCCAAAACACGAGTACTCAAACAAAAGGCAATATATCTGCATGTGGCATAGTTTGTATTATAAATATTTCATATAATATATGGCCCTCCGCTGGACCGTCCGCCATGGTCACTTACACATTCATCCAATCATAAAACCTTTTATTGGAAGGGGTCATAATAATCGACACCCGAAATAATTTTATTCCCGCATTCATTTGGGTAGGAATACTCGCAACTACATCATTTTTCTCAAAATCTAAAACATTTATAAATCCATTATTTTGATAAGTAAAAACACTTAACTATTCTGAACATAGAATAAGAGAAGAGTACTTGCATGATAAACATTTAATTCAGCGATATGTAAAACATTTATTTATTCTGAACTGAGAATAGGGAAAACAATACTTGCATAATCATAAGCAGTTGGATATGAAAAATATTGAACTATTCTGGAATTAGAATAACGTAGAAAATTTGCCTTTGGTTTTTATCAGTTAGCCATACTCGCAACAACGCAATTATCTTAGTTTGACAACTCAAGACATCACCATCTTTTATTCCAACAATTCATGAATATGTTGCCCTTGTGATTGCTAGATACCATGTATCCAATACCATTCCATTTCATTCTTTCCAATGTCTGGTCCTGATCAATTCGAATGATCCGCATATATCATTAAACTATAACATTTTAATCGTCTAAACGATAATTACTCTGCGAACCGCGGTTCAAAACCCTATCGTCTACCTATACGATAGCCCACACATCAAGAAGACAATCAAATACAAGATTCTTGACCCACGTACGCATGTAATTCACAAATATAAACACATAATCCACGTATCATATAATTCATATAACACATGCCTCGGTTCGTCAAAAGGTTCAACTCGGTACGTTTAAAACTGAAATCGGGTCAAAAATATGATTGATTGATCAATAATCGACTCACGATGACTCGTAAAACAAGAAACCTTTATAAACAAAAGAATTTGGGTCTCGAAAGTATTTTTAATGAAAGCGGAATATTTTTCTGAGTCCAGACGTGTTTGTTTCGTATTAAACGGACAAACGGTCTATTTATTACAAATAAAATAAGAATAATTCAATTAATAATAATATTAATTGAATTTTAAATACCTAAATATAATTTTTAAAAGCTCAAAATAATTTATATTTGCACATATAAACACTTCATAAACAAAAAATACGGCCAAAAGCGACTTCTACAACAATTTCTAAAAATTATGAAATAAATATATAAATATTAACATGCTATAATATACCCAAGTACAAAAGTGGAATTTCGAAATCGTTACCCAAAATAAATTATGATCACCCCGAAAAGATTATCTGATGTCCGGAAAATATCTCCAGAAAAATCCGAAATTCATAGTTATAGACATACACATGATGAAACGCCATGTGGAGTAATCAACACCCTTCAAACTTCTATTATATGTCCTGAAAATAAATTAAAACGGAAAATATGCTCCACAAATTTTCTCCTCAAAACCTTGCAATATATATATACCTTCGCGTAAGTATGGAAGCGCTGATCGTTTATATATATAATAATTTAAATTTGGACGAACGGTTTGTAAGATATGAATTTTTGAAAATTAAAAGTATAAAAATATATACGACAGAGAGAGACAGAAGAGAGACAGAGGGAAGAGGGGGTAGAGGCGGTGAGGAAAACAATAAAGGGTTGGGGGTATCTCCAGGGTGGGGGTACGTGGGTAGTTTTAGGATTTTTTTTTCCCTCTCTTTTTGTTAACAGAAACATGTATAGCAATTAACACCTGAAAACTGATTTTTGAATCACATTTTAATATAGTAACGATACTATTTATGAGTATAAATAAATCGAAAAATTACCGAAATAATTTTAAAATTTACCAAATAATAAAATATAATTTTTTTAATATTTAATACATTTTTGAATCCAACCTCAAACTAGCATTTCGTTATTTAAAGAAAAAACTTGTGAGTGAAACTAACTCGAAAAATTACCGAAATACTTTTAAAATTCTCGGAATATTTAAAAAGTAATAAAATAAAATTTTCATAATTTTTAAATCATTTTTGACTCGCGCATCATACCCGCATTTTACGATTTAACGAACAAACGTGCGGGTGAATATAATCCGAAAAATTTCTGAAACAATTTTAAAATTCTCGAAATATTCCAAAATTAAAAAAATATGAATTTCATGATTTTTGAAATACTCTTGAATTTAATACTAAATTTATACTAAAATACAATCAAAAAATCATTTAGGGATAAATAATTGATGAAATGTTATTTTCTAAATTTTATAAATTCACATAATTAATTTTTGATATTGTAAAGCCATAAAAATAATTTTAGAGATAATTACAATATTTATGAAAATAAATCCTCAATAAAATCACTTTTAAAGATAATTACAAAATGATACGACTCAGTAATTTATAATACAAATAATCCTCAATCACAACTGAGTCACACATATTAATATTACATATAACACATAGCTGACAAAATATTCATTCAATCAAAACGAACTCAATTTACCGATATCAATAAAATGATCGGCTTTAAATAAACTTTTTAAAATAATACATTTAAGTAAATATTTTCATAAATTAACAAGGATCAGTACAACACTTAACAATTAGCACATTACCATTTAATAACACAAACTCGTCATACATGAATAAAATATCCACCATTTTATTCTTTCCAAATCAGAAAATCACATAAACATATTCAAATAATAATAATAATAATAATAATAATTATTATTATTATTGTAATAATTCTGAAAATTAAGGGGTATCACAATTTATCTGACAACTTTGATTTTGTTGTTAGTGATGAGAAATAAATAGCTTTTAAAACTCAGTCTAGGCTTTTTAAGAAAAAATTGAGTAACATGTGTGTGAGAACAGTTGTACTGAATAAACCTAGCATAAATGATTAAAGGAATAGGACTAGCAGTGAAGATAATAATTATAATAGTTGTGATAATTTGGTGCATAAGAGGAAGAAGAAAGATAGATTGCATACTAAAGAAATGTATGACGAAGGGAGTATATAATTTCATGTAGGAATGAGGTTTTTGTGTATGCAGGAATTTAGGACCATTGTTATGGAATATGGGGTGAAGGAAAGGAGGGGTATTTATTTTGTCAAGAATGATGCATTGAGGTGTCAAGTCATCTGTGAGAAAAACTGTCCTTTTTATATTTGGTGTTGCAAGGAAAAAGATTCAGAAAAAGTGGGAATTAAGACTTTGGTTGATGAACATTTGTGCACAAAGTCTTATCACAAAAAACTAGCAACTGTTAATTACCTTACACAGTTGTATGGTGATAAAATTAGGGGGGAAACCAGTGGAGAGTAAATGAGTTGATTGAGACAAATACATATGACTTGGAGGTGGAGGTCCCTAGAATCAAATGTATTAGAGTTAGAAAGGCTGCCTTAGAGGGAGTTTACGAATCTTTAAAGGATCACTATGCTAGGATTTATGAATTTGGTTATGAATTATTGAAAAATAATTCAAATAATACAGTCACACGAGATTGAATGAGGACGATGACCTTAAATTTCAAGGAATTTATATATGTTATGAGGCTTTGAAGTAGGGATGGAAGGATGGTTGAAGGCCAATATTAGGTTTAGATGGATATTTTATAAAGACTATTTGTGGGGACAACTGCTTTCAGCAGTGGGAAGAGACGACAATAACCAAATATATTGTTCTGCAAGACATACATGTACTATAACAAGACTAAGTCACATTGACAACCCTAAGATTTAATTGTATGATAGCCTAAATCTGCATTTTGTATTATATTATTTGATTCTGTAAAAATATTAAAGATCAGACCGGAGTATTTCTGTAAACAGTCTCAAGCCTATAAACTCTGGAAGAAGAAAAACAAGATCATGCCTCATAGAAAAGGTGAAGAAGCTTGGAGTTGAATATATCTGTTTTAGGAAAAATGTTCTAAGTCAAGATATCTACAAGTCACATATCAAGTCATATAGAGAGGTCATTCGAAAACTCCATAATGACTTATCGAGAAGTCCAAAATGGCTTATAGAGAAGTCTCAAAGATATTGACAAGTCAAATGAAGATATGAAGATCGGAGATATCGACAAGTCCTTTCTGCATATAGAGAACTAAGAGATATCGACAAGGCAAATGGAGATATGAAGATTGGAGATATCGACAAGTCAATTTCTCATTAGAGATCTCGGAGATATGGACAAGTCAAAATACATATAGAGATCTTAAAGATATCGACAAGTCATTTTTACATGCAGAGATTTGGAGATCTGGACAAGCCAAGTTCACTTATAGAGAACTCAGAGATCTCGACAAGTCTAATTCACTTATAGAGAACTCAGAGACCCCGACAAGTCAAAATATTTTTAGAGAACGCAGAGATATCGATAAGCCATTATACTTATCGAGATGTCAGTTCTCTATACAACAAACTGAGATCTCGATATGAACCTCAAGTACAGAATGCAGACAAGTTAAATATTCAAGATTATCAATCAACAAATGATCTCATCACTTAGATTGAAAAGTCTACAAAAGCAGCTTGAAGAGTGCAAGATCAAAGGCCAATATTAATTGACAAAGAAAAGTCACATACCTACACGATTTGCAAAGATTCACTAAGCCAGAAATGGAAAGCTTTAGAGATAACTTAAAGTAGGGTTTAGTACATCTTATTGCATGTTGTGTAAACCTGTGTTTACTAATCTATATAGTATATACCGGTCCTTTGTTTTAGTAGTAACAAATAGATCTACAATTTCTTGTAACTCTCTCAAGATAGAAGTTGAGTTTTTTACTTACAAAAGAACCCAGAAATTTGTAGCAAGACATACTTAATTTTAATATAAAATTAAGTGAGTTTTGAAAATACTGTGTTTTTTGTGCATGCTTTGTTAATTTTGTTAAACACAATATCTCTATAAATTAATTTGCTTTGTTCACAATCCGAAATAGTTTGAAAAAGGCTAAAATATCTAAAAACACATTCACCCCCCATGTGTTGTATTCAATATCTACCAAGTGGTATCAAAGAAAAATCTGAAAGTAAACAGATCACAATCTTGGAAGAATGAATACACAAAAGATAAGCAGTATAAAGATATCAGCCTTCGATAAGACTAACTACACATTATGGAAGAAAAAGATGATGTTGTTTCTAAGGATGGTCAATCCCTTGTACATCCAGATTCTAAAGAATGGACCTTTCACTCCTATAGAAAGGATTAAAGAATCTATAGATGGAGACATGGTCATCCCGGCTCATTATGGTCCTAAAGATCCTTCAAATTAAATACACAGAAACTGAGAAAGAAATAGTTTCCCTTGACATTGGTGTGCAATTAATTCTGATAGAATCACTTGACAATGTCATGTACAACAATATTGTCAACTGTGACACAGCTAAACAGATCTAGGAGAAAATAAAAAATTTGTGTGAAGGTACAGAGGAAGTTAGATCCAACCAAAGGAGAATACTTGTGTCTCAGTATAAGGGTTTCATGGCTAAACCAAAGGAGAGCATAACTGATATTTTTGAAAGATTCAATAAGATGATAAATGACTTGCAGCTTCATGACAAGTACTATGAAGCTGGGGAGGTTAACTTAAAATTTTGTTCACCCTTCCAAACCATCTAGAACAGAATTTCAGCTATAAGAGAAGGGAGAGACTTGAGCAGAATGACATTGGAAGTTTTATATGGTATTTTAACAACCTATGAACTGGAAATAATTTAAAGAAAATATTTAAGAGCTGGTCGAGGGCACATTGTTGATGGTTCAAGTGCACTAATTATTAATTATTATAATTCATCTAATTATGAACAAGAAATCCAGACTCCAACTGTCTCAAGTGTTGAGCAAAAGAACAAGGAGCCATAGAAGCAAGTCATTCTGGAACTTGAAGAACACGAGTTCTATACCTTGGATGAACTAAATAAGTTGGATCAATCTATGGCTTACCTAGAAAGGAAATTCTCTAATATTAGAGTGAAGAAGCCAAGGTTCTTCAAGAACAAAGGACAAACATTCAAAAAGGACAACAGCTGGAAAGGAAAAGCTCGGTACAACTCTTGTGGCAAAAGTGGCTACAAAACTGGATTTGTTGACATATCAAAAATAAGATGCTTTAATTGTGATGAATTTGGCCACTTTGCCACAGAATGTAAAAATTCAAAGAAAGTGAAAAGGGAAAAAGGCATATTTGGAGTTGGAGGCTAAGTATGAAGCTCTCTTGAAGAAATAGTCTGGAAAGACTTACATTGCAGAAGGAAAAAGTTGGGATGATTCTGATAATGATGAAGATGAGGAGTTTGTAAACTATGCACTCATGGCCTTGGAGCAAGGAGAACCATCCTCATCAAAAACAGAGGTGTCAACTTTTATTACTATTGATTTAAATGCTAGTCAATATAAGGAGACTGTTGAAAGGATGAGTGTAGAGACGTTTCATAACACACAAACATGGTGGCAACTATTGAGGAAGTGAGTAGGCTGTCAAAAGTAAATGAGAAGCTTGAGATGGAGAAATAAAATCTGGAACTGCAGCTTGTTGAGCTTGAAATTGTCAAGCACGAAAATTAATATTTAAAGAATAAGCTAAAGTGTGCTACTGAAATAGAAGTTGTGTTGAGGGAGAAGCTAGTGAAGAATGAGGTGAAACTGAAATCATTCAGAAATGCATCTCAGCTAGTTGGTCAGTACCATGAGAAGAACAATCCATGTGCTAACATAGATATTGGCTTGGATTATGATGCATTGAATAACAACATGAAAGTTGAAGGTGACAAGGGAAAAACAACTGTAAGTGAAGATTTCCCAGCTATGCTGAGAAAGGTTAGTTCACCGTTGTTCAAAGTATGTGAAGTAAAATGCAGTGAAAAGGAGTTGATCATAAAGCAAGAACTTGCTGATAACGATAATGAAAAGAAATGCACAGAAATAACTCCACCTTCTACAACTGAGAAGAAGCCCATGGTGGATCAAACCCCCAAGAAGCCAATAAAGGAGGTTAAGACTGAGAATGTAAGAAAGAAGAAGAAAAACAGAAATGGGAAGATTGGGATAAACAAGAGCAATAACTTTGCATTTATTGCAAATGCTCCTAGGAAACAGTGTCAGAAATGTGGATCTACAAATCATCTAACTCGCCTTTGCAAAAAGGCTGTTAGTGAGCCAAGATTGGGAACATGCAAATATAATGAAGCAAAGACTGAAGATCCCTATTTTTTTGTGATAAGTTTGATTGCATTCCTTGCAATATGAAAGTGATGATAAGTTTCCACAAGTGGAGAGTAGACCTCAAAGAAGTCAACATTGGGTCTGCAGCTAAAAGGGAACATGTAAATCAATCAATGAACACCATTCTTTCTGAATTAACTCATTCTAATTCTGCAAATTCTGTTAACAAGAAAAAAGTACCCAACACTGCTTGGGTAGCTAAATACACTTAATCCTCATTATGTGCAGGGAAAATGAAGAAAGTCATATGGATCATAGACAGTGGATGCTCAAGACATGTGACAGGTGATAAGGCCCTGCTATCACAATTTGAGGAGATGGTTGGCCCATTAATGACTTTTGGAGACAACAACAAAGGTTTCACAATGGGATATGGCAAGTTAATTTCTGGAAATGTTGTTATTAAAGATGTAGCACTGGTTGCTGTTTTGGAAGTGAATCTCCTAAGTGTCAGTCAATTTACAGATAGAGGATTCAATGTTGCATTTGAAAAAGGAGAATGCTTAATCATCAGCAAAAAGACCACTGAAGTTGCTCTGAAAGGAGTAAGAAAGGGAAGTCTGTTTGTTACAAATATACACTCAACAAATAAGGAAGGAAGTTGTTGCTTCTACACCAAGGCATCTGTAGATTAAAGCAATTTATGGCATAAAAAGCTCTCTCACCTGAATTACAGGGCAATCAACACCCTGGTAAAAAAGGAGTCAGTGAGAGACATGCCAAATCTAGAGTTTGATTAAAATGAAGTTTGTGAGGCTTGTCAAAAAGGCAAAATAAAGAAGTCAAGTCACAAGAGTAAAACTGTGAATTCCATAAGTGCATATTTGTAACTTATTTAACATGGACTTATTTGGACCAGTTAATGTCTTATAAATTTTAAGGAAGAAATATGCACTTGTGATGGTGGATGACTATTCAAGGTACACATGAATATAATTTATGCATTCCAAGGATGAGACTCCACACATCATAATTAAACACATCAAGAAGATCGAGAAGCAGGCTGAAGATCAGAATAGTGTGAAGAGATTGAGGAGTAATAATGGCACATAATTCAGAAATGCAGCCTTAACTGAATTCTGCAAAGACAAGGGCATTGTTCAATAATTCTCAGCTGCTAGAACACCTCAGAAAAATGGGGTAGTTGAGAGAAAGAATATAACACTAGTAGATGCTGCTAGAACAATGTTGTAAGATGCCAAACTGCCAACATTTTTTTGGGAAGAAGCTGCAAACACTGCATGTTATACTCAAAACAGATATCTCATTAACAAGAATCTTGGAAAATCACCCTACTCAATATTATGTAAAAGAAAGCCCACTGTGAAGCATCTTCATGTGTTTGGAAGCAAGTGTTATATTTTTAAAGACAACTCTGAATATGTAGGAAAATTTGACTCTAAGGTTTTTGAGGCAATTTTTCAGGGATATTCATTGGAGAGAACTGCCTACAAAGTCTATGTGCTTGAACAAATTTTTTTTACAGAAAGTACATATGTGACTTTTGATGATGACAAGTGTCCAGGCTTGGAATATCTTGATGAAAATGAAGTTGAGGCCCTTAAGTTTGAAAATCTCAACATTAATAATGATTCTGAAGATAAAGCTGAAGTCAACACAAGCAACAGAATAGATGAAGAGATAAATGAACAAGTGAATCATGAGAATGGAAACTCATTTCAAACACCTGAATTTGATAGCACAAACTCAGGGAGAGAAAGAGAAGAAAGTTCTGCAAGTCATGCCAATGATGAAGAAAATGCAGAAAATTAAAGTCAAAAAACTCACACCAGAAAATGGGATAAGAGTCACACAAGAGAAGCAATTATTGGCGATCCAAATGCTGGAGTAAGGACTAGAAGTTCAACTGCTAATGAATGTCTACATGCATGCTTTGTTTCACAAATTGAGCCTAAAAAAACTGAGGAAGCTCTACTTGATTATGATCGGATGTCTGCTATGCAAGAGGAGCTAAATTAGTTTGAAAGAAACAAAGTTTGGGAGTTGGTTCTTGCACAAAAGAACTGAAGTGTAATTAAAACAAAGTGGGTGTTCATGAATAAAATGAGTGAAAATGGGATTGTCACTAGGAACAAAGCAAGATTAGTTACAAAAGGCTACTCACGGGAGGAAGGAATTGATTATGATGAAACTTTTGCTCCAGTTTCAAGACTTGAAGCAATAAGGATCTTTCTTGCATTTGTTGCACGCTCAAATTTTAAGGTGTATCAAATGGATGCAAATAATGCATTCCTTAATGGTGAGTTAGAAGAAGAAGTTTATGTGCAACAACCACCTGGCTTTGAAGATCTAGAATTTCCAAATTTTGTGTACAAACTACTCAAGGCTCTATATGGACTAAAGCAAGAACCTAGAGTATGGTATGACACACTGTCATAATTTTTGATTAAACATGGATTCACTAGAGAAACTATTGATAAGTCTCTCTTCTACAAGCAACATGGTGGTGATATGATCTTAGTTCAAATCTATGTGGATGATATCATTTTTGACTCTACTAATGAAAAGCTATGTCAAAGATTCTCAAAACTCATGCAAAGTGAATATGAAATGAGTATGATGGGAGAGTTAAGTCACTTTCTTGGACTTTAAGTCAGTCAAATAAGTGATGGAATCTTCATCAGTCAAACCAAGTATGTTAAAGACTTATTGAAGAAGTTTGGTATGGTTGATTGTTCACCTGCATCTACACCCATGTCTACAGCTACTAAATTGGATGAAGATAAGAAAGGAAAAATTGTAGACATTTCAGGTTACAGAGGAATGATTGAATCTTTGTTATATTTTACTGCTAGTAGACCAAACATTATGCTTACAACATATCTGTGTGCAAGATTTGAAGCCAATCCGAAAGAATCACATTTGATGGCTGTGAAGAGAATTTTCAGAAACTTAAAGGGGACTCCAAACTTGGGATTATAGTATCCTCAGGGAACAAGTTTTGAAGCTGTTGGATACACAGATGCAGATTTTGCTGGATGCAGGGTTGACGGAAAGAGACTAGTGAAAGCTGTTAATTTCTTGGACAAAGACTTGTATCCCGGTATAGCAAGAAACTGTTGGATATAATTCTAACTACACAGCAACAATGGACAGTTATATATATAATAACAAGAACATGGCAAATAACCAACTAACGAAACAAAACACGAAGGCAATAACAAACTATAAAGACTGTAATTGACAAAGAAAGTAAAGAAAACTTAACTCTTATCGCTTTCCAAATTCTGATAAGAAGAAGAACACAACAGCTGAGTCGCCAACCCTTCAAGAGGACTTGACTGTTCTTGAAGAGATTATTGCCCCCCACTTAAGCTGTGATGGAATGCAGCAATATCGCTTCCAGGATAAAACATCAATAGATCAATCTGGCCACAGAGCCAACAATGATCAGCGACGACTCGCACCTCAGTTTGCCCAAAAAACCTATGCAACTGATATATATTTGCGAGGTAGGCACCGAGACTTGTGTCATTTTAATCTCAAGTATACCTCTGAATATATAGGCATCTCAAGTTGCTCTTCTTCTATTTTACTCGATGTGGTACACCAAGTAACAAAACAGAAAAGGTAAACAAAATGGGTTTTCCTTATTATTTATATTATATCCTGATTAATTAATATTAATATTACAAAATATATTCAGAGTATGATTAAAATAATCTTTACTCAATATATTTTATATTAATAATTAAATAATCAATATAAATAATTAAACTTGTAATAGAAAAGAAAAATATAAGAGTTCCCACTAGCACTAGGCCACACAAGCATTCCACTTATGCTAGTAGTTGTAAACAACACTAACACAAGATGCTATATAAACTCAATATCTTTCTTTTACAATACCAATGTGGGACAAAATCCCCATAACCCATTACAAACAAGCAACTTTGTCTCAATATATTCATGGATTCCACTAAGAAAATATCTTAGATCCAAATACGAAAGTTTAAGTCCTCATGTCAAGGAACAACCTCCAAGTGTTAGTTTCCGGAAATTATATCAAGAATATATAAAAAATATGCCTCAAACTTTCCATTTTCTAACAATCCCCCACAAATACATAATTAAATTGCATACCAGATTTTATCATGACTTGCTTTTCAGAGTCGATACCCTCCAGAGTTTGAACCCTCCTAAGTCCTCTACTTCGATGGCTACCGGATACAGATGGAATGTTTCACCTTGAATCTTTATCCGTTGGGTGTAACCACACTCCATAGACGACGACAAGTCAAAGGCTATGGTGCCAATCTACGGCTTTGAGACGTTAATGGTCATGTCTCGATCCTGTTCGTCAAATGTTTCGAGGAATAACCCTTTCCTCTGATTGCGACCACACAATTACATTCGCTTAGGTGGGTATCTCCAGAGATGTACTGCTATCATCTCGTCAAACGACTTGACCCCATTCAGAGTTCAAATAACTCTTGCTAACTAGCAGTTCAAGTACCTCTTAAGGTTTATAGGGGATAGACTCAGATACATAAGTATCTAAATATATATGATAGAGGTACTACCAATTCATCCTTACAACTTGTTATTACCACATTGAATACACTTTGAGGGATCTCCTCTCAGGTGTATTAGGTTCCCGCTGTTGATGAATTATGATGGGTTACCAGTCCCATCTCCAACCTCGACTTAAGGACTATAGCATGCTCAATCCTTTTAGTCAGCGGATCAGCTATATTATCCTGAGTTCCTATGAACTCTATAGCAATAATCCTATCAGACACAAGACCCCTTATAGACTTTAGTCTAACTTGGATGTGTCTCTTTATTTTAGCATTATACTTTACACTTCTGACTTTGTCGATAGTTGTACGGCTATCACAATGAACAGAAATAGTAGGAAGCGGCTTGCTTACTACAGGTAACATACTCATGAGTCCATGTAACCATTCAACCTCCGTCCCCGTGGCATCAAGTGCACACAACTCAGCCTCAAAAGTAGACCGAGTAATAAAAGTCTGTCTAGAAGACTTTCAGGACACTGCTCCACCCGCAAGGGTAAACACATAGCCAGTCACTCCATTGGAACCAGATTTCTTAGCTATCCAACTTGCATCACTGTACCCCTCGAGTACCCCCAGAAATCTCCGGTAATGCAAGCCAAGGAAAATAGTTCCCTTCAGATATCTAAGAACTCTATCCAGTGCCTCCCAATGAGTCTTGTTTGGACAACTTGTATATCTAGCCAACTTAGACACAGAATAAGAAATATATGGCCTAGTCACATTAACAAGATATTGCAAACTCCCAGTAATCTAAGAATACCTTAACTGAGACACAGGAACTCCTTAACTATTCTTGATTAAGGCAACTTTTGAATCATATGGTGTACTAGCGATTCTACAATTTGAATAACCATACTTCTCAAGTATAGATTTCTCTATATAATGAGACTGTGACAGAGTTATTCCATCAGTTGACTGAGTCAACTTGATCCCAAGAATCACACTAGCTTCACCCATATCCTTCATCTCAAAGTCCATCTTCAAGAAAATCTGTGTCTCGTTAAAAATCTCAATATTAGTTCCAAACAACAAGATATCATCTATATACAAGCACACGATCACACAATCATTACCTCTAACCTTATAGTAGACACACTTGTCACTTTCATTAACTAAAAAATTCGAAGTCTAAAACAGTTTCATCAAACTTTTTATGCCAGTCTATAGGTTCTTGTTTAAGACCATAGATGGACTTGACTACTCTACATATTTTCCTCTCATTACCAGAAGCAACAATTCCCTCAGGCTGATCCATATAAATCTCTTCTTCAAGGTCACCATGAAGAAAAGTTGTCTTTACATCCATTTGATGGATGATAAGACCATGTACAGAAGCCAATGCAATAAGCATTCTGATTATTGTCATTCGGGAAACTGGAGAATATGTATCAAAATAATCAATGCATTCCATTTGCCTAAAGCCCTTAGCAACTAGCCTAGCCTTGTACTTATTTATTGAGTCATCAGGGTTTAGCTTCCTCTTGAAGATCCATTTACATCCAATAGTAGAACACCCTGGAGGGAGATCAACTAACTCCCATGTCCCGTTTGAAACAATTGAGTCAATTTCACTCTTTAAAGCGCCTTTCCAATGCCTTGACTCTGAAGAATCCTTGGCTTGACGGAAAGTTAAAGGCTCATCCTCGACATTCCTCGACATTGTAAGTGATAAAGTCACTTCCAAAGTCCTTAACTACCTTTGCACGCATACTCCTTCTAGGTTCCTCTACTTTGTTAGGAGTAGAGCTACTACCAGGATCCACCCCCACATTTGTCATCTTTTCCACATGATCAGGAATATAACTTGATGTGTGAGTGGGATCATCCTCAGAACTACCCAAAGATATACCAGTCTTCATTGGGAATACTTCCTCAAAGAAAGTTGCATCACGAAACTCAACTATCGTATTCGCCACAATACCATCTATGTCAGATTTTAATACTAAAAATCTCATAGCAGTTATGGTTTCAGGGAAAAGCACCTTAGCAAGGCACCCCCACACACGAAGATAACTCAAACTTGTCCTACGCTTTCTTCATAATTCATATGGTGTCTTGTCCATATGTTTCAGAGGGACTCTATTCAGAATATGGCAAGCCGTATTCAGAGCCTCTCCCCACATATACTTAGGCAACCCAGAAATAATTAGCATATTGTTAATCATGTCTTTAAAAGTTCTGTTCTTTCGTTCTGCCACCCATTAGACTCAGGTGTGTATGGTGGAGTAACCTCATGAACTATACCATTGTTTGCGCAAAATTCATTAAACAAGGTACTCGTATACTTACCACCTCTATCAGACCTCAAACGTTTAAGTATTTTGCCAATTTGTGTTTCAGCTTTATTTTTATACATAATGAATTTATCTAGTGCTTCATTCTTATGTTTAAGCAAATAAACATAACAATATCTACTACAATCATCTATAAAGGTAACGAAATATCTACAGTGATCCTTAGTCAACACACCACCAAATTCACATATGTCTGAGTGCACTAAATCTAACAAGTCTGAATCCCTAACAACATTATAAAAAGGTTTCCTTGTTTGTCTAGCAGTTACACACACTTGACACTTAGATTTCTTATCAATGGCGTACTTTGGAATCAACTCTAAATTCAACATATTCTTTAGATCACCAAGATTTAAATGACCAAGTCGTAAGTGCCACAAATTAGATGATTCTACACAATTAACAGAAGGTGCAACACTGTCATTAATAAAACCACCCAAAACGGGTTCAACATTTATTAAAAACAAACCATCAGACAAGTAACCCTTGCCAAAGAATGTACCAGTATGAGTAATAACTACTTTATTACACTTCAAAGAAAGTTCAAATCCGTTTTTAACTAAACAACTTCCACTTATAATATTTCTACGAATAGAGGGAACAGGATACACTCTAGTGAGAGATAGAATCCGCCCAGAAGCAAACTTCAGGTCCACGTTTCCTATTCCAAGCACTTGTGCAGCACTAGCATTCCTGATCGTCACTGTCACTCCATGACTCTGTTGATAAGATACAAACAAGCTAATATCAGCACAAATATGTACATTAGCTCTAGTATCAATCAACCACTCATGTGACAGATAAGTGGAAATTAGTACAGGGTTGTAAGTAACATACCCGTCATCGGTTCCAGAGGCAACAACCTCACCAATGACCATGTTAGCTACTGGCCCACTCGTGGTTCCAAGTCCAAGCACAGTATTTGCTTGAGCTACCACTCCAGCTTTCTTAGCTTTCTTACTTGGACAGTCCTTGCTCCAATGACCAACCCGTCCACAAGACCAACATGGTTTGTTCGTCTTTGGTTTCTTAGCCTTGTTCTTGTCAAGTTTAGTGTTAGCCTTCTTAGTGACTACCTTTCTTTTTTGTCCTACAGTCACTACATTCACCTTCGAGCTCCCATGTTCCACAGGCAACACATGTCCCTATTTGGACTTGTGCTGCTCCCATACTGAGATGTCCAACATCAAGTTAGTCCATGTGATCTCTCATTTCTGTCTTTTTAGGGAGAGAGCAAACTCTTCCCAAGACTTAAGGAGCTTTTCAATCACAGACATCACTCGAAACTTCTCAAGCAAGACCATACCGGACTCACCCAAATCATGAACTAACATCTCAAACTCATGAACCTGTTCAATCATGGATTTTCCATCCACCAGCTTAAAATCAAGAAACCTAGCCACAGAATACTTCTCAAATCCTTGAGAATCAGTATTATGGGTTTGGTCCAGCTTATCCCATAAGACTTTAGCAGTATAGGCATCTGATGAATAAACATCGAACAAGGTATTCTCCAAGGATGCCAAAATTGTCTCCCCTAGCCACCCCATCCTTCTCAACCCATAAAGCATAAACCTTAACAGATTCAGCTTTCTCTTGATCAAACCCAGGAGGATCATACTGTACCACTAACAATAGACCCTTAACCGTTAACTAGAGCTTCGTCTTTTTCTGCCAAAGAGAAAAAGAAGCTCCACCACTAAATTTATTAGGCATACCCGATAAATCAATTGGTTGGGGAAACGATACATGGTCCAGTCAATGGTAGTAGTACCACCAGAACCAAAACCAGTCTCAACAATTTTAGGAACATCAGCAGTTTCGTTAACCATCTTGCTAATTAATATATAACACAGTTAATCTCTTCAAGATTGTTGGGTATAATTCTAACTACACAACAACAATGGGCAGTTATATATATAATAACAAGAACATGGCAAATAACCAACTAACGAAACAAAACACGAAGGCAATAACAAACTATAAAGACTGTAATTGACAAAGAAAGTAAAGATAACTTAACTCTTATCGCTTTCCAAATTCTGATAAGAAGAAGAACACAACAGCTGAGTCGCCAAACCCTTCAAGAGGACTTGACTGTTCTTGAAGAGATTATTGCCCCCCACTTAAGCTGTGATGGAATGCAGCAATATCGCTTTCAGGATAAAACAACAATAGATCAATCTGGCCACAAAGCCAACAATGATCAGCGACGACTCGCACCTCAGTTTGCCCAAAAAACCTATGCAACTGATATATGTTTGCGAGGTAGGCACCGAGACTTGTGTCATTTTAATCTCAAGTATACCTCTGAATATATAGGCATCTCAAGTTGCTCTTCTTCTATTTTACTCGATGTGGTACACCAAGTAACAAAACAGAAAAGGTAAACAAAATGGGTTTTCCTTATTATTTATATTATATCCTGATTAATTAATATTAATATTACAAAATATATTCAGAGTATGATTAAAATAATCTTTACTCAATATATTTTATATTAATAATTAAATAATCAATATAAATAATCAAACTTGTAATAGAAAAGAAAAATATAAGAGTTCACACTAGCACTAGGCCACACAAGCATTCCACTTATGCTAGTAGTTGTAAACAACACTAACACAAGATGCTATATAAACTCAATATCTTTCTTTTACAATACCAATGTGGGATAAAATCCCCATAACCCATTACAAACAAGCAACTTTGTCTCAATATATTCATGGATCCCACTAAGAAAATATCTTAGATCCAAATACGAAAGTTTAAGTCCTCATGTCAAGGAACAACCTCCAAGTGTTAGTTTCCGGAAATCATATCAAGAACATATATAAAATATGCCTCAAACTTTCCATTTTCTAACAGAAACAACAATCTGTGTCGATTTTCATCTGAGGCTGAATTCATAGCTGCTAGAAGTTGCTGATGCTCAAGTGCTTTGGATTAGAAATCAGTTAATGGATTATGGCCTAGTGTTACACACAATTCCAATTATGTGTGACAATACCAGTGCTATATCTATTACGGTTAAACCAGTTAATTATTATAGAACAAAGCACATTGATATAAGGTACCATTTTATTAGAGAACATGCTGCAAATGGTATTATTGAGCTCATTTTTGTTCTAACAGAAAAACAGTTATCTGACATTTTTACTAAACCTTTGGATGAAGCAACTTTCACTAGACTTGTAGGTGAAATTGGTATGCTAAATTCTTCATCCTAAAGGCAAGAACTCAATTAATATTTTGCAGCAGATTGATTTCTAATGAATCAAAATTAATTTGATTTAATTGGAAATTAACTGGAATATGAGTTATATATCTTTCAGGAAATTTCAGTATATTTATTTTTTTAAATTCAAAATTTAGCTTGGGATTTTTTAATTCTAAGAAAACTGTCTAAATGTTAATTCACATTTTTAATATGTGAAATTAGCACAAGACAGAATCAAAAAGAATAAAAGTATATAGAGAATTGAGTTCTCGATAAATCTAACTGACTTCTCGACAAGTCATTTTAAGACATCTCGAGTGAGTTCTCGATAAGTCATTTTTTGACTTCTCGAAGTATTTCTCGACAAGCGTTATTATAACTTCTCAATAAGTCATTGTAGAGATCTCGATAAGCGAAAATTTACAGAGTTCTCTACAAGTATGAATTTAAGACTTATAAACAACTTAGAACAGAGATAATTTAATTCAATAAATTATTTTGGTAAAATACTTTTAATAAAATCCTTCTAATTTTATTTTGATTTATTCAAATAAAAATTGGAAAAATTCATTCCATTCAGGACAAACTGGGTATTTATTTGACATCTCGATAAGTCATTTTCTAGTTCTCGATAAGAGTCAAGAAAATGACATACGGATATGTATCTATTCTTTCAATATGACTTCTCGATAAGCAAATCCCAAACATTTATTTTGAGTTCTCAATAAGTCATTTACCTTTTACTATAAATACCCAGACATCTCGACATACACCTCTTTACGCCTTCGAGATCTCTAAGTGACCAAATTTTTCCAAATCCAAACCCTTTTTCTCTCATTTCAAGCTCTTTCTCTCTATTTTTTCTTACCTACTCAAATTCAAACTCTTTAAATGGTATCAAACACAGTTACACCTTTCATCCGAAAGTAGGGCACCAACTATCTTGCTTTTACATATGCAAATAAAGCTCCTGACAGTTTCAAGAGCTTTGTGAAGTTTCTTTCTGAAACTTACTTTGCATGTTCTCTAACTGCAAATCCAGTGCTATACTATGATGTTCTTAGGGAATTCTGGAACACAGCTGTGATAAGGACAGTGGTGCATGAGAACCAAGCTATGTCCATGGTGGTTAATTACTCCATTCAAGGCCAACATGTGGAGTTTTCTGAAGATGATGTCAATGTGGCTTTGGGCATTCCTACTGACAGTCTGGTGGAGGTTCCAACACAAGATGCGCTAGCTGAGTTCATGGACTTCATAAACTATAATGAAAGAATGAACTTGGCTAGCCTGAATAAGAAGTACCTAAAGAGGGAATGGTCTATCTTGTTTGATTCAATTGTGAGGGCATTCACCTGTAGGAAGACATGATATGACAACATCTCAAGTGTTGTTCAGAAGCTGGTGCTTTCTATGGCTCACAACAGACACTTCAATGTAGGGCACATGATAATGGAGAAACTCAACACCAGGATAACAATGCCTTTGACATCAAGAGGTAAGGAATCTTTCTTCCTAGATTTATAATGTCTGCTTTAAATCATAAAGTGCTGGACATTCATATGCTTAATGGTGTAGATAGAACTAAAATAGGCAACTGTAAACAAGTGTCCAAAATACTATTTGGTTCACTCATTACAAAGAACAAGGTACATGTAAGTCTTAGAATCACTCCATTTATGTTGCAAAAATTTAGGACTTACCCTCACCCAATGCCTGACATGAGGTCTACAACAACAATTAGTACAGTTATGGCTCCTGTACCTGTGGAAGCACAAATACAGGAACATCAAAAGGGGCCTTCCCAAACTGAGACCTCTTCTTCTTTACTAGTGGAAGCTAGGAAACCAACCACTTCATCCTCTCAAAAGGGTGAAGTGAGTAAAAAGAAGAGAAAACATGCACCTTTGACTGTGATAAATGAGAGTGGTGAGGATAAAAAAGAACCAGAGTCAACCTTGGTCAAGAAACCAAAGAAGGCAAAGCAAACTGAGTTTACCACTCAAGCTACCTCTGCATCCTCCCAAAAGGATTTAGTTACAAAAGAGGGCATAAAACAGATTCTAGGGGCATCCTCTCAACAGGATGTCTCTATTGAAAAAAGCACTTCCCTAGTGCACCCTGTAAAGAGTCTACACAAACACTTGAACATATTCAAGTGTATGAAAGAAGGAATAAGGATGACATACATACAGAGCACGTCTTTTGAAGCTCCCCCATCTATTCAGGGGGAGCTGCCAATACTCAACTCTGAAATTCAAAATCTAATCTCTAAAATTTCTTCTTCATTCAATCAAACACTTGAATCTGATTCTCAAGTGTTGCCAACATCATGTGACACGGTTCAAGAGACTGTGATCACCATCCAGGACCCAAATTTAGTTGGTGAGAGGCTACACTCTGGGGTAGACCTTGATGACACAAATACAACCACAGGGGTTTCATCAGTTTTTACTGAAGACCCTGTGGTGGTTACAAATGCACCTTCATGTGCAAATCAACCTTCACAGGTTATAAGATTTGAGGGTAGTACTCATGAGGGGGAGTTATCTAAATCTTCTCCAATTCAATTGGAGGTTCCTTTTGCAGGAACAACTCCCCTCAAAACCCTAGCTAAAATTGCACTCACAATTGAAGCTTGGAGTTCAATTGCCAATGATACTGCTATGGGGGAGGCAAGTACATCACATTCAAGTGACAATGCTTTGAAAAAATACAAGGGTTTAAGGTCAAGGTACATGAGAGTAAACTGGTCAACTCCCATCCAATTCTAATGCAGGTTCCCACCACAAGTGGAAAACAATACACTGTCATAACAACCGTTCAACCTGTGAGTCAAACTGTGACATCTGTCACAGGTGGTTCTATTGATTCTCTACCCTCCACCTCAAATCCAACTAACCAACCATCCACTTCTAACCCTACTCAACCACAACCTCATTTGCTCTCTCAGTGGCTGCAGGAAGTAGAAGCTCAACCAACAACAATGAATGATCTATTGGTTGATCAGCTGTCTAGACTTGCCCAAATTTCTCAACAGCTTCTTTAAATGCAAAACTCAGTCTCTTTGAGAGTTATCATGGGTGCTCTAAACATTCCATTTCCTGCACTTCCAGAAGCTGTTAGGTCTGAAATCCCTACACCTCTCATCTTGCCTGCTAACAAGACTATGGGGGAGATAGAGGCAAGGTTTCTAAGATCATCTGTCCAAGCTCAAAAAGGCAAACCCAAGGAAAGTGAACATCAAGTTGATGTTGGAATGGGGAGGCTACTAAAAGTAGCTGAGGGACCTAGTCTAAGCAGAGAATTTGATGAATTCCTAAAGGCTCTCAGGGCTTCTCTAAACAACAACTTCTTCACCTACAAAAAGGCCTTAGACAAGACAATACATTTCATAAGGGTGATCTTGGTGACAAAGGACAACTTTAAGTAGAAAAAAATTATTGTCAATATAAATGACTCTGGTGTGGATAGGTGTATACAGGTGTCCCTTAATTATCTCATAATAAGAAGGGCATCTGAATTGGACATTCTGATCAACAAATTTAACAGAGTGATTCATAAAGACACCCTCTTGCTCAATAAATTGAAGAAGACTCAAGTAGCTGCTTTTCCAGAAGCATATTAACAACCAAGCAAGGGAGTGGTATAAATATGTCAAACCACCAAAAATTATAAACATTTCCAAATTCCTAAGCAATGTGTCATGGTAAATAAGAAGCTAATTATGACTTTGGAGACAGACTTGAAGATAAAGCAGTACAAGACTGTTGAAGATGAAGACATGATCAAGTTGCTGGGGAGATATCTGAAAAATGTTAAAACCAATTTGCCCAAAACTCAAATCAATATTAATGGTGACTTGGATGATGATGATAAGCAGAAGAAAGATGATCAAAAACCTTCTTGCTCAAATCCAAGTCAACATTCAAAAGCAACTGGCAGCAAGACAGAAGATAAGAAGAGAGATGACAAGAAAATGGGAGATGAAAGAAGAAGGAAGAAGAAGAAAGATGGTGAAGGCTCAAAGAAAAATTTCCTACGAATCCAAATCCAACAAACTCAAACCTCTAAACCTACAAGCTCAAAATTTCAACTATCTTTGACCTCTAAGCCTAAGTTTTCGTATAAATAAATTGCAAACACCTTACTCAAAATACCGATCACTTCTAGCCAAACCACTCTGAAGAAATTATCTAACCTACCTTCATTTAAGCCACCAATCAAAACTCATTGCAAGACTGTTGGGAGAAAACCAAAGAAGCTACAAGTTGAAGAAAGGACTATCTTGAATTGCTTTGAACAGACTGATTTTCTACCATTAAACCGGTGCACTGCAGATGATGACTACTATCAACAATTAGTTGAAGAAATAGTCAAAGTCTGGGTTGTATCTTATACAGAAGTCAGAATATATTACAAGGATGGTACCTTGTTGGGAATATGTTGTGAACTTGATGATTACATTAACAAAACACCTTAGCAGATTTAACTTAGTGAAAAATGTAGCACTCGACGGATGATCAGATATAGTCCCGACGGATGACTCAATATAGTCCCGATGGATGATGATTTGACATCCATCGAGTGAGTAGCTTATGTAACAATAAGTATTATAACACATTTTTATGAACAACTCTGTATAGATCCTGTAGTAACATATGAGTCATGTTGACTATTATTAGATATGCAGAATAGGCTGATTAATTTTAAATATAAGATGTCTTGTAATTCTGCATAAGTGAAATGAAGTCAAGTGTCAAATAGCTACCCGACGGATGATCAACAAAGCTACCCGACGGATGATCAAAAAGGCAACTTGACGGATGACAAGCATGTACCCGATGGATGATCAATTCAAATATCTGTTGATAATGACAAGACAGTCACATGCGTTGGGTATTTACAAAAGGAATGTGAGAGCCTGTTTAACAGGAAATGAAGAACAAAGAAGCATTACCATTTCCATGCAAACTAAGAAGATTTTCAAAGATACTGGAATAGAGTAGTGAAGCAGCATGGAGTTTGACTTGATAGTTTTATTTTATTATCTTGTCTTATTACCATGTAAACTTGGTGATATATAAACCAAGTGTAGCTAGTGAAACAAATAACTAAGCAAACACTTTTGGAAGAGAAATAGAAAAGCTGTAACTGTTAAGAATTTCTCTATAGTTTGTTTGTTCACTTGTAAAGCAGCTGTGAGACAATTTGTTCTTCACAGAGTTCTTAATATATATATATATCTGGTGGATACTTTCAAATCCACCAGAAAGTTTTAAAAGCTTGTGTTTTTATTACTTTGTATTTTTGATTCACTTAACTTGTTCTTCCGCACCTTGCAAATCAAAACACATATATATACATAGTTTGAGTTAGAACATTTTATAGTTCAAGAAAAAGTTCACTAGAGTTACATTCAACCCCCCCCTTCTATAATTTTTGCTGCATTGTTAGGGACTAACAATTGGTATCAGAGTAAGCTCTTGAAGTACAAAGAGTTAAAAGATCACAACAAACAGCAAGATAAACAAGAAGGATGTTGGAGTCAAGATTCCTTTTCTGGACAAAGATAAGTATCATCACTGGAAGGTAAAGATGCATCTTCATTTACTTTCTCAAGATGAAGCCTATGTGGATTGCATAGAGAGAGGTCCTCGTGTACCAATGAGAGCTGCAACTGGAAATGAGCCATCAGTTCCCAAGACAAGGCATGAATGGTCAGATCCCGATATTGAACAAGTCAGGAAAGACAAGAAAGCCATGAATATCTTATTCAATGGAGTTGATGGTGACATGTTTGACAACATCATCAATTGCAAGACAGCCAAGGAGGTTTGGGACATCATTCAAATAATTTGTGATGGCACTGAACAAGTTAGAGAAAATAAGATGCAGTTACTAATTCAACAATATGAGCATTTCCACTATGAAGAAGGTGAAACTCTTACTGATAGCTTTAGTAGATTTTAAAAGCTACTAAATGCTCTGAAGCTGCACGGAAGAGTCTACCAAACCAACGATTCTAACCTCAAATTCCTGAGATCCCTTTCAAAAGAATGGAAACCAATGACAGTCTCCTTGAGAAATTTACAAGAATACAAGGAGTTTACACTAGAGAGACTGTATGGCATTCTAAAGACTTATGAGCTTGAAATAGAGCAATATGAAAGAATGGAGAAAGGGAGAAATAAAGGAGGGTCCATTACACTGGTTGCTGAGTTAGAGAAAGAGAAGGAGATGAAGATAGAAGTTGTTGAGTCTACTTCAAAGGTCTATGAAAACAAGGGCAAGGGGCTGGTAGAAGAAAATGAAGATTCTTTGAGCCAAGATGATATGGATGATATTGATGAATATCTTACATTTCTTTCCAGAAGATTTTCCAAGCTCAAGTTTAAGAAGAACTTTGGAGCAGCTAAGCCAAATAGAAACATGGTGGATAAATCAAAATTCAAGTGTTTCAAATCTGGCTTGGCAGGGCACTTTGCCAGTGAGTGTAGAAAGTCAGATTCCAGCAAGAAGTTTGAGCATGTGGACTATAAATAGAATTATTTTGAGTTGCTAAAAAAAATGAAAGGGCTTTTATTACACAAGAAAATGACTGGGCAGCAGATGGTTTGGATGAGGATGAAGATGTCAGCTATGTCAATCTAGCCCTAATGGCCAAGTCTGATAAAATAGAGACAAGTTCTTCAAGTAATCAGGTAATCACCACTAACCTTGCACATTTATCTAAAGCTGAGTGTAATGATGCAATAAATGACATGTCTATAAAATTATATCATTTGCGTGTTACACTTAAGTCCCTCACTAAGGAAAATGCTAAAATCAAAGAAAATAATTTGTTTTTTAAGTGAGAGGAATAATGTGCTAGAGTCTCAGTTTATTGAATTTGAAAAATTGAGAATAGAATGTACGATTGCTAAGGAGGAATTAACTGAGTCCTTGAAGAAAGAAGAAATTTTGAAGAAGCAGCTTGATCGTGAACAGGAGGTGATTAAGGCATGGAAATCATCTAGAGATGTCCATGCTCAAATCACCAAAGTTGAAGGTATTGAATCCTTCTGTGATGCAGCCTGGAAAAAGAGTAAAGAGAAGCTGGAATCCAATTTGGTTGAAGGATTGCTAACAGATATAGACTCGACGGATGATGAGAGTCAGCCGCCGAAATATCAAAAAGCTTATTCGTCGAGTGACATAAATCCTCATCCGTCGGTTGTAAGCAAACCTGTGAGTAAAGCCAAACTTGCCAAGTTAAATAAAAAATATGGATCAGTTTCCAAAAATTTTATTTCAGGAGAATCAAGTCAAGTGAAGAAGGAGAAGAAAGTGAATGTTGGTCATCTGTCCATCAAGCAATTGAATGACAGACTAAAAAAGATTGAGGTTAAAACAGAGGCTAAAAAGAAAAATAATAGAAATGGGAAAGTAGGGATTAACAAACATAACAACTACACACCTGATAAATATGCTCCAAGAAAAATATGTGTTAAGTGTGGAAGTGTTAATCATCTGTCTGTTAATTGTAAAATTGCCATGCCTACTTCCATGAATGTACCACCTTATTTTCCCAACATGAGTGTTATGCCTTCTATGCCTATGAATGTTATGTCTGCACAGAATATGAATGCACAATTTGCTAATATGCCATTTGCACCTAATCCTTATTATGCTGCATTGAGTATGCCTCAAATGCCACTTAGCATGCCCTACTGGAATAATATATTTGCAAGTAGCATGTCATTTCCTTTTAATTAAAATGTGCATGATAATTCTGTTTTAATGAATGGTTTCAAAGGTCCAACTCAGATGACTAAGGATGAATTTGATATCCCAAAGTCAAATGAGATCAAACCTAAGAAAAAGAAGAAAGCTAACAAGGCAGGACCCAAGGAAACTTGGGTACCAAAATCAACTTGATTTGATTTTAATGTGTGCAGGGAAACAAAAAGAATATGTGGTACTTTGATAGTGGTTGTTCAAGACACATGACTGGAGATTCTACCCTACTCACAGAGTTCAAGGAAAGAGCTGGCCCAAGTATCACTTTTGGAGATGACAGCAAGGGGTATACTGTGGGATATGGCTTGATTTTAAAAGACAATGTCATCATTGAGGGGGTTGCCTTAGTGGATGGTCTCAAGCACAATTTGTTGAGTATCAGCCAACTTTGTGATAAAGGCAATTCAGTAACCTTCAATACAGAAGCCTGTGTTGTGATAAACAAGAGGAGCAACAAAGTTGTTCTCACCAGAGTGAGAAAAGGAAATGTGTAGCTAGCTGACTTCAACTCATCAAATGCAGAATCTGTTACTTGTCTTCTCAGTAAAGCAAGTCAAGATGAAAGTTGGCTATGGCACAAGAAACTATCCCATCTAAATTTCAAGACCATGAATGAGCTTGTAAAGAAAGAACTGGTTAGAGGTATTCCTCAAGTGGAGTTTTCTAAGGATGGACTGTGTGATGCTTGCCAAAAAGGAAAGCAAATCAAAGCATCATTCAGAAAGAAGCTTGATTCAACAATTGAAGAACCTTTACAACTGCTACACATGGATTTGTTTGGACCAGTCAATATGTTGTCCATCTCAAGGAAAAGATTTTTCCTAGTAATTGTAGATGACTTCTCAAAGTTCTCTTGGACATATTTTCTAAAGTCTAAAGATGAGGCTAGTGAAATCATCATCAATCACATAAGGCAAGTCAACAATCATCCTTATTTCCAAGTTAGAAGAATCAGGAGTGACAATGGAACTAAATTCAAGAATTCTGTCATGAGAGCATTTTGTGAAGAGAATGGGATTATGCATGAGTTTTCAGCAGTAAGAACTCCACAACAAAATGAAGTAGTATAAAGAAAGATCATATCACTTATTGAAGCTGCAAGGACAATGCTTGAAGAATCAGAGTTGCCAACATACTTCTGGGCTGAAGCTGTAAATACTGCATGTTACACTCAGAATATTTCTTTGGTTAATCAAGCAAAATGCATGACTCCCTACCAATTATTCAAGAACAATAAGCCAACTCTAAATTTTCTTCATGTCTTAGGCTGCAAATGTTATATCTTGAGAAATCAAACTGATCAAAATGGGAAGTTTGATGCTAAAGCAGATGAAGAAATTTTTATTGGATATGCTATTGGTAAAGCATATAGAGTCTACAATCTGAGAACCAACGTTGTTATGGAATCAATACATGTTGTGTTTGATGATAAAAAGATTGAAGGACTACAAGATGGAGATTACCACGAAAGCCATAAATTCGACAATGTGGAGATGGTTAGTTTTGACAGTGATGATGAAAGTGATCAAGCAAATACAACTAAGGGTAATGCAGAAAAATCTATAACCAATGAAGCTAATAACTCAACATCCATCGAGTTACAAAATGCTTTATCCGTCGACAGACAATCTACATCATCCATCGGGAGACAATCAGCTTCATCCGTCGGAACTCAAAATACACCATCCGTCGGGTCATCAAAGAAGCTGAAAGTCAGAATAGATCACTTAAAGAAAGTTCCTCTTTCTCAAATCATAGATTTACAAACTCAGGGGGAGTTTCTAATAATCAAAACTCAATCACACATCAAGACAACAATGAGGCCTCTTCATCTAGAGCTAATCTACCTCAACAAAGAAAATGGACAAATGATCACCCCTTTGAGCTCATCATTGATGATGTATCTTCTAGAGTTCAAACAAGGAGAGCAACTCAAGAAGAATGTCTATATAGCAGTTTCCTATCTAAGGAAGAACCAAAGAATGTTGAAGAAGTTTTGTTGGATCCTGATTGGATTTAGCTATGCAGGAGGAGCTAAACCAATTTGAGAGGAACAATGTTTGGAAGCTAGTACCCAAGCCTAAAATAAAGAATCCAATAGACACCAAATGGGTATTCAGAAACAAGATGGATGAAAATGGCATAGTAGTCAGGAACAAAGCTAGATTGGTTACTAAGGGCTACTGTCAACAAGAAGGAATAGATTTTGATGAAACCTTTGCTCATGTTGCAAGACTTGAAGCCATCAGAATCTTCTTAGCCTATGCAGCCCATGCCAATTTTAAGGTCTATCAAATGGATGTCAAGAGTGCTTTTCTAAATGGAGATTTGGAGGAGGAAGTCTATGTCAGTCAGCCTCCTGGTTTTGAAGATCCAAATCTACCTGATCATGTATATTATATTTTAAAAGCACTCTATGGATTGAAGCAAGCACCTAGGGCCTGCTATGACACTTTGTCAAAGTTTCTTTTAGAGAATCACTTCACTAGAGGTACTGTAGATAAAACTTTATTCTTTAGAAATGTTAATGGCTCTAGCATACTTGTTCAAATTTATGTAGATGACATTATTTTTGGCTCTACATATGAAAAACTTTGCAAAAAGTTTGCCAAATTGATGCAAAGTAAGTATGAAATGAGCATGATGGGAGAACTAACTTACTTTCTTGGTTTGCAAGTTAAGCAAGTTAGTGATGAAATATTCATTAGTCAAAATAAATACATTTATGATCTTTTAAAGAAGTTTGAACTAATGGATTGCACATCTGCAAAAACTCCCATGGCCACTGCAACTAAACTTGAATTAAACACTACTGAAAAGACTGTGGATATTTCAAGTTATCGAGGCATGGTTGGCTCACTTCTATACTTAACAGCTAGTAGGCCGGATATAATGTTTGCTACATGTCTGTGTGCTAGATTTCAGGTTGATTCTAGATAATCTCATTTAATTGCTATTAAGAGAATTTTCAAATATCTCAAAGGTACACCAAAACTTGGCATTTGGTATCTTAGAGATTTTGGTTTTGATCTAACTGGTTATTCAGATGCAGATTATGCAGGTTGTAGAATTGATAGAAAAAGTACAACATGAACCTGTTAATTTCTAGGAAACAAGCTTGTGTCCTGGTTCAGTAAAAAGCAAAATTCAGTTTCTACTTCTACAGCTGAAGCTGAATATATTGCTGCTGGCAGTTGCTGTGCACATATTTTGTGGATGAAAAACCAATTGCTAGACTATGGTCTACAAGTGAAAAGAATTCCTATTTTCTGTGATAACACAAGTGCAATTGCCATCACTGAGAATTCAGTACAACATTCAAGAACAAAGCACATAGACATCAAGTATCACTTCATAAGGGAACATGTAATGAATGATATCGTGGAACTACATTTTATTCCAAGTGAAAAATGGCTTGCATATATATTTACCAAGCCACCAGATGAATCCACCTTTTCAAGATTGGTAAGTGAGTTAGGTATGCTTAATTACTCTTAAATCTTTTCAGATATTTTGCAAGATGTAAAGCAGCCAGAAATTTAATTGATTTTCAGTCATGGATAAAGTTTTGGCTAAGTCAAAATTTACATCCCGACGGATGATCGTTTTCCATCGATTTCGATCATCCGTCGGAATATAATTTGTTATTAAAATCAATTATTTTTCTGGAATTCTTATAACTCGACGGATAACTGTTTATCCTCATCCGTCGAATTGTCTAAATCCTAGCCGTTAATTTTATGAACATTATCCATCGAGTATACTTACAGTTTGTAAGCATAACACGACGGATAATTGATGGAATTTTTACAGTTTATCTTTTTAAAAGTCTATTTTGGGAAATTTTTATTGGTCGCTTTATTTTACTTTATTATTTTTGACAGTTATTTTTTTTTGGTATTAAAGCAGAATTCATTTTCATTTCTTTTCTTTTATCATTCTCAATTCATCTGCTCTAACTTCTTTCGTTCTCAAAAGCAATTACCCTCTCTCTCTGCAATTTTTACTCTCTAACAATGGCACCAGTCGTCAAAATCATGTCTCAAACTAGTTTTATCTACGAGAAGAATAATTTCACGGCTCTAGTGAACAAGGGGATTCAGCAGTCTGGCGACTACCACAAAATGATGGATTTTGTGCAAGGCTGTAAGCTCAAATATGCCATGCTAGAGTCTCCCACTATCTACTGTGAGGTTGTGGAGGAAATATGGACGACTGCAGTGTACAATTCAACTGACAAGACCATCACTTTCACTATTAAAGGTAAGGAATTATGTGTTAATAGTGACATTGTTAAAGCATGCTTTAGGATTCCTAATAATACTGTATCTACCCCACACACAGACACTGATATTGTTAACATGTTAAACTCCATGGGTTATGCACTCACCATCTCTAAATTAAGTAAAATTAGGAGATTGGGTCTTAGGAAAGAATGTAGTTTCCTGTGTGATGTAGTTACTAAAGTATTTTCTAGAAAAATTAACAATTTTGATTCTGTTAATATCTTCATGCTCAACATGCTTTACATGCTAGTAACTGATAAATACTTCAATTTTAGTGATCTAATCTTGTTTAAGTGGGGGTTTAACTTAGGGGAGCTTAATAAAAGGGGTAAGAGTGTTTATTATGCTAGATTTTTCATGATGCTTGCTAACCACCTCTCTGAGGATATTGTGCTTGAGAATTGAACCAACAAGTTAAACTGTTGGGTTCAAGAGAGAAGAATTATTGCAGATCTCAATAGAGCGGATCACCACAAAGAGGTGCCACTCTTCTACTTTCCAGTAATTGAGGCACCCTGGGTAAGTGAGGTAATTTCAACTGTCTCTACTCTTCCAACCTCAAACATTTCTTTGCCTTCTAGTGTAGCAGCGACATCTGTGTCAATGACCAGACAGATACCTACCCAAGCTACCAAAACCAAAGTTTCAAAATCAAAGACAAAGAAAGCCCTCTCTGGTGTCTCTCAAAAGATGCCAGTTGTAAAATCTACTAAACACAAAGAGGGGAGTGTGAAGGTGGGAAAGACAGGTGAGGGACAGGGTGAAAATCAAAGAAGCCCTAAGGATAAGGATGGTGAGTATAGTATACCCAAACCAAGCCACACCACAGCTTCCCAACAAACTGTGGTTGTTAATAAGGATAAAAGCTCAATTCTAGTTTCATCCTCCCAAAATGATGTAACTATTGAAACAAGCTCTCAACCAGGAGCACAGAACAAAAGGGGTAGGGACACAAGTTCACCATAAACCTACACAAGAAAGAAGAAAACTAAAACCCTAGGGGATGCACAGGGTACACACACAGTGCAAACTGGAGCTAAAGACCCAGTCACTGCACCATCTTAAAGTCAAATTGATGTGGCTCCAACAAATATGGAGTCATATCCAAAATATGTACAATTAAAACACCTCAAACACCAAATTCTCCCACGCACTCTTTGGATGTTGACATGATTCAAACATCACAACCATATTCTCCATCTTTAACTCTGTTGGAGAAGCCAAAAATCCATGCAAGTGAGCATCATCTTCTAGATGATTTGTTGGCTTACTTGCCATTTCTTTTTGAGACTGTTGAGACATCTGTGCCAAAATTTTAATCAATCTGCACAAAGTCCATAATAGTCTCCACTCCAAACTCATTCATTTCTACTCACTCGATGGATATTGTTCATCCGTCGAGTAGTGATTGTATCCCGACGGATGTGCCTAACAACAGTCATCCGTCAGATAGTCCAATTACTAACCCGATGGATATTTCTCATCCGTCGGGTGTCTCTGCACAACTCCAAAGTTCAACTATAGTTACAAGTGTAGATGACTTAGTAATTGTGCAATCACTATTAGGATTGAGGGGAGGGAGTGACTTGAGTGAGAGTCTGGGTTGCTCCTAGGAAAAAGGAGAGAAAAAGAGTGATCCAATGCAGTCCATTTCTTCAGGACTGGAAAAACAAGTGTAGATGACTTAGTAATTGTGCAATCACTATTAGGATTGAGGGGAGGGAGTGACTTGAGTGAGAGTCTGGGTTGCTCCTAGGAAAAAGGAGAGAAAAAGAGTGATCCAATGCAGTCCATTTCTTCAGGACTGGAAAAAGTGAGTGTGAGGAGTCCCACCTTAGATGGTGAAGGTGAGGGTGTGAGGGTGGGGAGCCAAGGTGAGACCTTGATGCAAGAAAAGAGAGATCATGAGAGAAATGCAGGTACAGGAGATATAAGGGTAGGTGTCATTGCAAGTGAGTTAATGAATGTCCAGGATGCTAACAGGGAAGAACTATTTCAGCAAAGTCAAGCTGTTGTAGATTCCACCTCCTTGGATGCTGAGGCATTTACTCACCATGTTCCAGCATACCAACTACTAGTTGGACAGGGCAATGACAATGCAGAAAGGGATGCTAAATTTGGTGTACACCACACAGTCCATGCAAAGAGCTAAGGATGCCATCACAGCTTTGCCTTCAACAGCTGGTGATGTTGATTATGAGACTGGTGGTTCAGAAGAATTCTTTGAAGGTGAGGATGGAGATAGTGAAGAAGAGCCATTGGACATAGGGGAGAAGTAGTCCCTAGTTCCAGATCAGGTATGCCATCTTGGGCATTTTTAAAGCATTGTGATGAACACTATTTCAAGACAACCCTGATTCAACTCATAAATCAGACATATTCTGCCCTTCAAACCACAACAAATGTCGACACCAAGAAGCTCCTTCAAGCACATCTTGCCTCTCTGCAACTACAACAAATCCAAGGTCTTCAATATACTCAAGATGTCAACACTATCAAAGGTGATATTGATCAAATGAAAAGGGACATTTCTGAAAGGTTGGACTCTAAACTTCCAAAAGCTACAATGCTTGACATTAAGAGACAACTCGGGAAGAATTCTGATCTTGCCACAAAAATAGATGCATTGGATACAAGAATGATAGCAATGGAAGCCTCTCTCATAGCAATTCATCTCCACCAAGCATAACAAACAGACTTGCTTCAGAAACTGGTGGCTGCACAGACCTCCTCCTCTACTCAGCTTGATGATAACAAAAAGGGGGAGAAAGAGAGTTCTAGGAGTGAGGGGGAGCAAAAAGTGCTTAACATTTAAGTGAGTAAAGCAATTGTGCCAACAATTGCTTTCACGAAGCCACCGGCTAAAGATAACATTGATCTAATAAATAAAGCAGCAGCCACTTTGAGAGCAGCTGAGAAGAAGCAGTTTAGTACAATCAACTGGGAGAAAATTGATGAGGACATTCAAAAGAAATTTGGTCTAGCAAAGAAGCCAGAAAAATCAGTCATTCATCACTCTCAAGTCAGGCAAGTTTCTGTGAATGATATGAGCATGAACTATCTAGAAAAAGGCCAAACATCCTGCATCAAATCCCCAAAGGCAGAGCTAATTATGAAGCCAAAGGTCAACTACCCAAAGTCTTCACTCAAGAACCCTTTGGACACAGTGTGTGAGACACCAAAGCCTGATGAGAAGAAACTATTGTCAAGATCTATTGCATTCTACAAGGATCCAGCTGATTCAACATTGAAAAGGAGAATTGCCAAGGTTTTCAGAAATGGTAAGAAAATTTGTGTGGTGGCTGGACACCCTCAATTTGTTGAAGCAAAAAGGGAAGAAAAGGCAAGATTGAAGCAAGAAAAGAAGCAAGCTGCTCTAGATACTAAAAAGCTCAAATAAAAGAAGGAGCAAGCTGCTATCTTGGCCAAGTTGCAAGCTGTGAAACCCACACAATAAATTCCTAAACAACCATCTGAAACCACTGGATCTAAGGATCTGAAAATGCAAGAAGAATCACAGCAGAAAAGAAGGTTTAGATACAAACTTCACTCCAAGAGAAAAGTGAACTTTGATGAAGAAGGATTGGAAGACCAGTTTCCCAAAAAGTCTACTTCTACAACAACTCAAACATCCATGCCCTCTGTGGCACATGAAGAATTCAAGATAGATCCTTCCAAGAATTTCTATGGTGAACCTATCATTCCAAAGGATGAGCCAATAGACTAGGATATTCTACCAATTCCTGAACTCAATCTACCTCATTTCATGAAGCCAAAGAAGACAAAGACCAGAGCAGTCAAGAAAGTGAAGCCCTCAACTCTCAGATCCAAATCCCTAAATAAAGCTCAAATCAAGGTCAACAAGGGAGATATCATGTACATCTGTGATATCAAGGAATTCTCTGATCTAAACCTCTATCTAGATGAACTGAAAGAAGTTAGAGGAATTGATGCTTACAGGAACCTACCTGAAAGGTTAGTATTCAAGTACAAGGGAGGAAAAGAGATATCATGGCTACTTCACAGGATTCTTCAAGAGAGCCAATCTGTACTAATAAAAGTTTTCTCATCCTTCAAAGAGAACTTTGGATTCAATGTGACAGCTAGAAGATTAGTTCTAAAGAAGATTGAAGAACTGAGGAGTATTAGAGCCAAAGATGCACTCCCAAAGACTTTAATTATTCCTTATACAGGGAGTAAAGTGCATCTAAGGCCCTACTGGATGATGGAATTCATGGATGATAAGGGAGTTAGAAGATTCTTCAGATTAGAAGACCAGTTGAGCATCTCTAGCAATGAGACTCTTCTGGAAATGCAAGGAATGCTAGATCTCTCATAATCTGATGAACTTGAATTCCACAGACAGCTCCAAAATCAAATAGAAGAAAACAACAGGAGGCTTGGGAAGAAATCCAAACAATCAAGGAAATAGATCAATTTGCTCAGACTAGAGGAGCACCTTGAAAATGATTGTGAGCAAATCTTTGAACACTTTGTCTTGTAATTTTTTCAGTAAATAATGCAGCACTTTTTGGTTTTATCTACTACCTTTTAAATCTGTATTTTTAGGGTGTTTTGTTATCATCAAGTTTCTCTTAATTTATGGCTAAAATTCTAGTAGGCATAAATTGGGGGAGATTGTTGGGAATATGTTGTGAACTTGATGATTACATTAACAAGACACCTTAGTAGATTTAACTTAGTGAAAAATGTAGCACTCGATGAATGATCGGATATAGTCCCGACGGATGACTCAATATAGTCACGACGGATGACTCAATATAGTCCCGACGGATGATGATTTAACATCCATCGAGTGAGTAGCTTATGTAATAATAAGTATTGTAACACATTTCTATGAACAACTTTGTATAGATCCTGTAGTAGCATATGAGTCATGTTGACTATTATTAGATATGCAGAATAGGCTGATTAATTTTAAATATAAGATGTCTTGTAATTCTACATAATTGAAATGAAGTCAAGTGTCAAATAGCTACCCGACGGATGATCAACAAAGCTACCCGACAGATGATCAACAAGGCAGCCCGACGGATGACAAGCATGTACCCGACGGATGATCAATTCAAATATATGTTGACAGTGACAAGACAGTCACATGCGTTGGGTGTTTATAAAAGGAATGTGGGAGCCTGTTTAACAGGAAATGAAGAACAAAGAAGCATTACCATTTCCATGCAAGCTAAGAAGATTTTCAAAAATGCTGGAATAGAGTAGTGAAGCAACGTGGAGTTTGACTTGATAGTTTTGTTTTATTATCCTGTATTATTACCATGTAAACTTGGTGATATATAAACCAAGTGTAGCTAGTAAAACAAATAACTAAGCAAACACTTTTAGAAGAGAAATAAAAAAAGTTATAACTGTTAAGAATTTCTCTGTAGTTTGTTTGTTCACTTGTAAAGCAGCTGTGAGACAATTTGTTCTTCACAGAGTTCTTAAATCGATATATATATATATATATATATATATATATATATATATATATATATATATATATATATATATATATATCTGGTGGATACTTTCAAATCCACCAGAAAGTTTTAAAAACTTGTGTTTTTACTATTTTGTGATTTTGATTCACTTAACTTGTTATTCCGCACCTAGCAAATCAAAACACATATATATATATATACATAGTTTGAGTTAGAACATTTTATAGTTCAAGAAAAAGTTCACTAGAATTACATTCAACCCCCCCTTCTGTAATTCTTGCTGCATTGTTAGGGACTAACACGCCTTCACTTTACTTGGCAGTAACTTAATGGATACACTTTCAACCACATAATTCAAAAGAGTGATTAGCTTGATGAAGGATAAGGACACAATTACAAGGGCTTGGAAGGTTGTGTTGTGTGTATGTGTGAATGAAAGGGATGAAATAAATGCAAAAGCAAGGGATGAAAAGGAAGAAAAAAGATAGAAAGTATGCAGAAGAAATTGCAAGATTTGAACAAAGGTCAAATGAGCTCAAGGCAAAGGGAATGAGTAGAATTTCAAAGGATGGACATTTTCTGAATATCAAGATTGGAAGTTACTCAAGATTCAGAGTTAATTACCTCAATGGATACAAACCAGATGATTGGCTCAAACTGGTAGAAGCCTTGAGAGGGACTCAAATTATTGAAGAACTCAATGTACTTATAAATCTCAAAGATCTCATCAGGAAAGAACCAGGATATGAGGATTTCACCTAATTTTTATTCTATTGAACCAATGTAATTACCAATTGTATAATGTTGAAAATTATCAAATATGTCAATATTTGTACATTTTATTGTCTCATTGCAAATTGGGGTTAGTCTTGTTACCAGACATGAATTTGTGATAAGCAATCTTCTCACAAATTGGGGGAGATTATTGTGCAAGACATGCATGTACTATAACAAGACTAAGTCACATGGACAACCCTAAGATTTAGTTGTATGTTAGTCTAAACCTATATTTTGTATTATATTACTCGAGTCTGTAAAAATGTTAAAGATCAGACTGGAGTATTTTTTGGTAAACAACCTTAAGCTTAAAAATAAACTCTGGAAGAAGATCAACAAGATCATGCCTCAGAGAAAAGGTGAAGAAGTTTAGAGTTGAATAAACCTGTTTTAGGAAAAATGTTCAAGTCAAGATATCTACAGCTCACATATCAAGTCATATAGAGATGTCATTCGAGAACTCCAGAATGACTTATCGAGAAGTCCAAAATGGCTTATAGAGAAGTTCAGAGATATCGACAATTCAAATGAAGATATGAAGATTGGAGATATCGACAAGTCATTTCTGCATATAGAGAACTAAGAGATATCGACAAGGCAAATAGAGATATGAAGATTGGAGATATCGACAAGTCAATTTCTCATTAGAGATCTCGGAGATATCGAAAAGTCGAAATACATATAAAGATCTCAGAGATATCGAAAAGTCATTTCTACATGCAGAGATTCAGCCAAGTTCACCTATAGAGAACTCAGAGATCTCGACAAGTCTAATTCACTTATAGAGATCTCAGAGACCTCGACAAGTCAAAATACTTATAGAGAACTTAGAGATCTCGATAAGCCATTATACTTATCGAGATGTCAGTTCTCTATACAACAAACTCGAGATCTTGATATGAACCTCAAGTACAGAATGCACACAAGTTAAATATTCAAGATTATCAATCAACAAATGATCTAATCATTTAAAAAAGTCTACAAAAGCAACTTGAAGAGTGCAAGATCAAAGGCCAGGATTAATTGACAAAGGAAAGTCACAGACCTACACGATTTGTAAAGATTCACCAAGTCAGAAATGGAAAGCTATAGAGATAACTTAAAGCAGGGTTTAGTGTATCTTATTGCATGTTGTGTAAACCCGTGTTTACCAATCTATAAGTAAACACTGGTCCTTTGTTTTAGTAGTCACAAATAGATCTAGAATTTCTTGTAAATCTATCAAGATAGAAGTTGAGTTCTTTACTTACAAAAGAACTCATAAATTTGTAGCAAGACATACTTAATTTAAATACAAAATTAAGTGAGTTTTGAAAATACTATATTTGTTGTGCATGCTTTGTTAATTCTGTTAAACACAATATCTCTACAAATTAATCTGCTTTGTTCACAATCCAAAATAGTTTGAAAAAGGATAAAATATCCAAAACACATTCACCCCCCTTTGTGTTGTATTCAATATCTAACATGTATCATGTAGCCTTTGTTGTTGTTGAATCTGAAAACACGGAGTCCTGAAGGTGGTTTTTAGAGTTGCTTGGAGATGATCTAAACATAGGAGATGTCTATGGTTTTACCATTATCTCTGATCAATAAAAGGGGCTTGAAATTGCTATGAAATAGTATATGCCTCATGATGAACATAGGTTTTGTACTCGACATTTATACTCAAACTTCAGAAAGAGGTATGTCTGTATACTAGTTGCATCTCTACTAACAACCAATTGTGCATCTAAAATTTTATGTCTGTAATTCTTGTTATGTTTCATTTATTGTTTCCATCTCAACTATTAAGGAGGGCTTTCTGAGCAGCAGCTTGTGCAACACATCCAGTAATTTATCTAAAAGCAATGAAGGAAGTACTGAAACAGTCAAAACCCGCATATGAACATCTTCTGAACCTGGACCCTAAAGTTTGGACAAAAAGCACATTTTGTTACTTCTTTTAAGGCAGACAATGTTGAAAACAACATGTCTGAAAGTTTCAATGCATGGATTATCACTAAACGGTATTTCTTCCTTTATTGCACATTATAATTATCATTGTTTTTGTAAGGAGTTAAATACTTGAATTGTTACTAATTGCAGGTACCTTCCTTTACAAAGCATGCTACAAGACATACATTTTAAATTGATGGCCAAAATTACCAGGAAAAAAGAGGAGATCTTGCAGAATGATTTTATCCTCTGTCCAAGAATCAAGAAAAAACTTGATTGGATTATTACATAGTCAAGAAAATGGGATGCCACATGGGATGGAGCTAAAAAATTTGATGTGAGTAATCTTAAACTAACAATTGTCTACTAACATTAAATATGATCTTGCATAGGTCTTATAATTAAAAAATATGCTCTTTAATGCAATGAAGGTGAGACAATGGACTTCTACAGTCATTGTGGACCTTGTGAACAAAATATGTGATTGTAGAGTCTTTCAGCTGACTGGTATTACTTACCCACATGCATTGTTAGTTATTCACAGTAGTAGACAACAACCTACATCCTTTGTTTATGTGTACTATAAAAGAGAAAAGTATCTCCAGTCACACAGCTACCCTTTAGAAGCACTCAAAGGTGAGGACTTTTGGGAATTTCAATCGAATGAAACACTTCTCCCCCTGATATTCCAAAAAAATTGTGGGGTAGGCCAAAAAAATTGCAAAGGAGGGAGGACTCGAAAGGGGGAAACAGGACAAAGTCAAGTCATGTGACAACAAGTCAAATAGGATTCGATGTTCAAAAGTTTGATGGTAGAAGAGTTATGCATTGTAGTTTATGAGGGGATGCTGGACATATAAAGAATAAATTTCCAAATCTTAAAGGTCCACTAGCTAAAGAAACTAACAATGCTAGGGACAAATTGTTGAGAAGGATGGACAACAATGTGAAACATCAAACAACAAGCCAAAAAGAACATACAAACCTAAAAGAAAAGCTAATGCATTATGGAGGGCTAACAACAGTGGAAGGAGTACCATCAGTGAGAAAACGGAAGCAACTGGAGAAGATATTCTCTATAGAGCTGAACATAGTGATGCAGATGATGAACAAGGGAATAACATCGTCAACCAAGACAGAAGTTGGCTGTTAGAAGAAGACTTCCATTTAGTCTTGAAGAGGACTAATTGACCATAGTCTGCAAGAAAAATAATTATCTTTTGAACTTGTTTTATGGTTGTTTGTAAGGATTTACATATCTATATCTGAACTTATAATTTTTAAAGTAAGCTTCTAATGACTTGAACATGTTCTAATGATTTTGTTTCTTGTAATGAATGATTTAAACGTATCCTTATGAATGGTTTAACCTGGTTTAATGAATGGTTTTAATGTATCTTTGTGAATTTGTTTACGACATAGATAAATGATTACATTTAATAGCTTACATTACAACACAACCAACACTACATTGTTCAACACTTATTAGTGCATTTTCATCATCAATACATCTATCGATATCATTATCATATAACTAAATAATTTGACAATTTTTCCAAGTTTCTTGTTCTCTGCCTCTATTACAAGTTTCTTCTCAATCTCATGGCAAGCTTTTCTTCAACCAAATTTACCTTTTCATCCATAAAAATCCTTCTATTATTCAAATGAACCACAACATCTTTAGTTCTACCAGTAAAATCATGGTCATACCACTCAAAAAAGTTACAACCCTGCAAAAGTTTAAAATGTAAGTGAATGTCTTTCAATTATAAAACATAAAATAAAGATAAATATGTCATACATGTGACTTGTAACATGTCAAAAATCTTCTTCCGAGATTCTTTAAAGACCATGACATGAACATTCTACTTGGTTTGCCACAAAAACAATTTTGAGCTCTGAACGAACCAAAGAACTTGATGAACAGTTGGGATTAGGGCTTCCATACTTGAACATTATTATGTTGTTATGGTAGAAGAATTGTCTGACTTTAACAAATTGGGAAGATTTTCTTAGAAATTAATTATGAACCATAATTAACAAAAACTGGGTATATATTCATGATATATCAACAATAGAGCTGTTAAATTGTTGATTTGACAAACAAGAGCCGTTACCCAATCAGACTTATGCCACATCAGATAGATTTTAACACATCAGCTATTCCCGTTGAAAAATTTAACGTTCACTGATGGAATGTACTTGTAGTTCACTTAGGTGACCAAATTTAGACCGTTTTGAGTTCGGTGACCAACTTCATATATCGCTCCCACTTTATTGACTCACTTAATCATGAACCTAAAATAAAAACATTACATCCGATTTTTGATTTTTTACATTTTTTGCGTATATTATATTACATTTTTTTTTGCAAAATTTGCGTTTCATCATGTCTATATGTTTTTACTAAATTTTAAAAATAACTTTTTTTATATTTGCAGTGTTTATTATCATCATAAATTATTTTTATTAAATTAGTAATGTAACAAAAGGATGTGTAACAATCAATTCAAGGTGTGTAAATATTATCACCCTAAAAAAATCATCATATTTGAGGTACTAAACAAACCCATGTCAATAAATCAAAGATTTACAAGATGTAAAAATGCAATCAAATTCTCACATTAAATATCTTGGTAAAAGAAAAAAAAGCCTCACATAAATCTAATACAAGCGAAGGGTTTTGATAAAAGTTGCTCATTTTTTAAAAAACAGTAACAAAAATACAGAGTTGTTGGAGGAGAGTGATTTATTAATTAAAAAAATAAAATAAAATAAGGTGGAGTAAAAATTACTAACAGAATATTCTCCAAAACTAGTAGTCCTATATGGAATGATCCAGAAAGAAGTGCAAATGTAAAATAATTGTATGTATGTATAGTTTAGATACACACAGATCACAAGCAAACACGACATTTATCATACTCATTTCTGTCCCAACTCAATCTTACAAAAACCTCGCATAATTATTACTTCTAAACACACCCTTTTGCAATTCTTGATTTTTAAAATTTACCCAACTCATTATTTGTCTATTTACCTTCACTTTACCCTTTGATTCTCTCAAATTCTTGAAAATTAACACTACCCATGTGATAATTTGATCAAATTAGGGCAGGTTATAATGGAGGAGAAGAGTGAAGAAGAGACTTCTGTTGAGATGTTGAAGAACACTCCATCAAACATAAGAAGATTAGTTGATGAGATTGAGCAGTGTGAGGGTAGACACAAGTATCTTGCTCAGACTACTAGTCCTTTTGATGGTGGTGATGTTAGATGGTATTTCTGTAAAGTCCCTTTGCCCGAAAATGGTTAGTTTTCGATTTCTTGATCTTTTGTTGAATTGGTTTATATTTTCGTAATTTATGCTTTTTTGTATGCTGATTTAAGTAATGATAGTAATTGGCACATTAGGATGTTAATAGAAATGGTGTACTTGTATAATGAATCTTTAACATTCTTACTCGAAAGCCATTTTGTGGGATTCAATAGTGGATTAATAGGAGCCTATTTATTTATTTTTTGGGGCGGGGGCAATGAACCTTAGAACTTGAATTTCGGGATTACCTAAGTTACAAGCTTCCCTAAAACCTTAAGCTGTTAGGAGGAGGGGTTACTTATAACATGCTTATGTGTTGATGCTGGTATGCCCCTTTCATTTATAATCCATTCGTTGGTTGTTAATAGAGGGTCTTAATTGGATCATGTATCCTTGCAACAATTTTGATGTGGAAGAGCTTTTCATCAGTTCAGCTTGATGATGTTGCTAATTTTGAAGCATCATAAAGTTTAGCCAACAATGCATAGAATTCATTCTGTTGTGTCGTAGAGTTCTATGCCAATAGGTATAAGTGATGTCGAAGCATCATTTCGTGTTTACTTCAAAGCGTTATAGACCATAGTAGCTTATTAGTGCCTTTTTTGTCATGATTTACTCCGGTATATTTTATTTTGGCGTGTAAGCTAGATAGAAGTAGAAATCAGCAACTTCTTCAAACTGTAGGAAATTTGAACTTTGCAGCACTGTATAGTTCTAAATACCAATTTATGCTCTATTGAGGGCAGAAATATAATCTGTGAATGTAAAACTACCATGTACCTGATTGAAATCGATAGATGTATTTCCGCTTCTCTTAAATTGAAGATGAAGATTACTTGTAAGTTTTTTTTTTTTTAAATCTGTTTGGAGGGTATACTACTATTACCTTCCTTGTTCACTGTTAACGCTAATGTACTAAACTAGATGTGCTTTACCTGGTAAACCGCCAATGATAGGCCAGTGATGTAATTACTTGCTCTTTAGCCTAAATCTTTATTTTCTTAGTTTTATTAAGTAGTCAAAAATCAGGATTTTCCTTGCTCACGACAGCGTGATTGCTTGGTTTCATTTAGAGCTGGCTGCCTCAGTCCCACGCGCAGAAATTGTAGAGAGAAGTGAATATTTTCGGTTTGGTATGCGAGATTCTCTTGCTATTGAGTCTGCCTTCCTGCAGGTACTTGCCATTAACATCATTTACATAGTTAATTTCATATTTATCCTGATGCTATGGTGACTTACATTGTATATGTTGTATTCTGCTACATTGTGATTCTAATCGTACGAACTGTCTATATATTAAGTAATGAAATAATAGTTTTATGTCCATTACAGAAAGAGGAGGAGTTGCTATCTGTTTGGTGGAAGGAGTATGCAGATTGTAGTGAAGGTCCAAAAGAGCCAAAAGCTTCCAGTTCCAAGTTAGACGCGCAACTGCGATCATCTGTCTTAGAAAGTGCTGGATCACCCTCTCAGTTCACAGCTGAAGAAGAGAGAGTCGGAGTTCCTGTGAAGGGTGGGCTTTATGAGGTACCCTTCGTCAAATTTATGATTGTCAACCATTTTAAGTAATTGTAGAAACACTAGCACAAGATTTCTGTATACTTCTTTGTGCAACTGTAGATTAAACCATCTTGAATTTGGTTATTGCAGTTATCAAGAACGATAAACATTTGCTTGGCTAAGTTTCGTGCAGAATGTTAATAAAAGTAAAAGTAAAAATGATACAAAACGAAGAATATACAACGAGTATAGGTGCTGCAAGAAGGAAATTTTTTACGACCTAGTGTTGTTTTTATAACTAACTAAAAGGGTACAGCTCAAATCAGCTGGGAATGGGATGATTGACAGTCTGTATGAGAATGTAGAAGTTATGTGGGACTTTTATTTTGCAGAGAATCATAGAACCTGAAGAAAAAAGAAGTGTAAAAATATCATATTACATGTTACAATATTACTCAATATTCAACAACATATGTAGCTTTCCTCTAGTGAGAGGGAGGGACGGGGAATATTATATCAATGATGTCACAACATTATTCATATTAAACTACATTTTCTCTACTATTATTGCACATTTGAACAAATAAAACTTTTCGGTTGTAGGAAGAACGAGACACAGAAATTGTGAATTAGTGGTTAACACCTTCCTGTAATTTTCTCTGAAATGCAACTAAAAGGGTTGGAAGAATCCATATTTTAAACGCGTTACCATACTAATAATTAAGCTATGACACTATTCATTATTTAGCCAATATAACATCCTGAAATTTGTGGTAGTCGGACCTTATAACTTTTCGCCAAGTAGGTGTAAAGATTATGTGTCCAACTTGAATACCTCCCGTCTTGGTAATAACAGTTCGAGGGTTCAAACCCCTGTAGAGACAGCTTACGTGTGTCTTTAAATATATGTAATTGCTCTTTACCCAAAAAAGAAAAAACTAAAACAATTGAAGAAGTTTCTCCTTTAATCCTCTAGTCAAGGCATTGAAGAGTTTGATATTCCTTCTTATCATATAAAGTTATTTGAGTGTAGAAATAATCCCATATTCTTTCCTCAAGATTTTATTTTAACTTATCAAGTTTAGCTGAACGATGGTAATGCAACATCCAGAGGCTTGGCAGAATACATAATTGGTCATTGCTAATGCAGGTAGATTTAGTAAAGAGACATTGCTTTCCTGTCTACTGGAATGGAGAAGATCGACGTGTATTAAGAGGTCAGTGGTTTGCTCTTAATAAGGGTCTTGATTGGCTTCCACTTCGTGAAGATGTTGCCGAACAATTGGAGTTTGCATATCGCGGTCGGGTATGATTCACTGACTATAAGTCTTCCTTTGCAGTCAAAAGGTTTAAAATAGACCACCACACATTTTGTCTGTACTCTGTGATTTGGACTTGCTGGTCCTACTTAAAATATGTACTTGCCGGATTGAAATAACTATAAAATAGAGAAGCAATGGTGCACTTATATTTACTGATACGTAACTGTCTTTCCATCCATTTGGAATCGATAGGTTATTTTTGTAATCTTAAAATTTTGCTCATCCATTTAATTTTCTAGACATTACTTTGCATGATTAATTCTTTTGGCAGTTGAACTCTTTGTTTTTCTTTGTCAAGTTTTGGAAATAAGATACTATTAGATTAATTGTTTCAGGTTTGGCGTCGAAGAACCTTTCAGCAATCGGGACTTTTTGCAGCTCGAGTTGATCTGCAAGGATCTACCTTGGTATGCCGGTTTACGATATAAGAGTAAGCTACTTACCAGATTATTAACATCGAGATGTTAAATTTAATCGTTATGGTCCATGTAGGGACTGCATGCACTTTTCACTGGAGAAGATGAGACGTGGGAGGCGTGGCTAAATTCTGATGCTTCTGGATTTTCTGGTGCCTTCAGTTTGGGGGGAAATGGTGTTAGGCTAAGGCGGGGATATGCTTCATCCCAGTCATTAAAGCCAACCCAGGTATCTTCCTCTGTCTCTCCAGCACTAAACGAGGTTAAGTTTTCTTCAGGGAGAGCTATTACTAGTCTTCTAGAGTTAGTTCATTATTATATTGAAAGGTTTGTGACATCTTCTGCTTGATGTTATGTATGTTTCTTGAGACGAATGAATCGATTTTCAGTTGAGAAAACAAGGAAACACATAAATAAATGAATGAATATGCCAATAAGGCTTCATAATATTTTATAAATTCTTTTTTTCCTGTGTTTAACTGTGTTGTCATTTATCTGATATAGGTTAACCACGTATAGGTCTTTCTATACGTCTTTTTAATTATTTTAATGGTCCATTCAGTTCTTTGTCAGAGTAGGATTACATGTGAAGTTCCTCTATGTTTACTCATAATCTCATCGAATCATGTCCTTTCTGTTTTGGTTTTTGGAAGATATATAATTGTACTGGGACTTCCGATTTATATTCAGACTGTGGATATCTCATATTTGTTATGTGTTTGATTGATCATTTTTGTACATGTGCAACTTTACTTAATGTAGCTAATAATTTACTTTATAATATCTAACGAATGTGCATGGCAATTGGCAACTAAACATTAATTGACTCTTTTTAAATCAGCCGGACACTTCATTTTTAATAATTAATTTTGTTGTTTCAGGACGAATTAAGGCAACAGAAGGAAGAGGAAATGGATGATTACTGTTCTGAGGTATTGTTGTCATTATATTGTAAGCATATATACCACATGATGTATGTACATGATGTATAGAAAGTGACACATATAGTACCACTTTGATCGTTTTGGTACGTGTGAGGTCTTTTACCCTACGAGTAAAGTTTTGGTGTTAATATAGGCCAATAGCACCTAACAACATTCCCCGTGACACATATGGTACCACTTTGATCGTTTTGTATTGGATTTTGTTTCAAATCCTTCCATGCATTGATTTCATTTACAGTGAAAAGGAAAACACAATTCTATTTATGCTTTTAACATCTGGCATGAAATTAAGTTGGGCAACTTTTTAAAAAAACGTGGTTTCTGATAAAATTTATGACTACTGTTGTAGGTTCCAGTTCAACATTTGGTCTTTATGGTCCATGGAATTGGTCAAAGGTTGGAGAAATCTAACTTAGTAGATGATGTTGCCACATTTCGTCAAATTACAGCAAACCTAGCTGAGAGGCACTTAACTCGATACCAACGCGGCACCCAACGTGTTCTGTTCATTCCATGCCAGGTAGACACATATCATTTTATCATTAATAATATTAATTAATTATATTTTGATTTTACTTGGTATCCCTATGGAACACATTAAGTGTACAGTGTACTTCATTGCATCCCTGTATGTCTTCCTTCTCAATTGTCCAATGTATTATATTTTAGTGTTAGAACTGGAATGAGGTTCAATTGGATATTATTTGTGGAAACATTGGTGTGACGCATATATACATGTGCCTGCCTCACTATTCTTATTAGACTTCCTATTATTGCCACTCTCGCTTTTCTATTTATTCTTAAATTTTTATATTTAGATTTATAATTCACAAGTATGAGTTTATGTCTCTGATCACCAGTGGAGGAGGAATTTGAAGCTCAGTGGTGAATCTGCTGTTGAAAAAATCACTTTAGATGGTCTACGGGGGCTGCGCGTGATGTTGAGTGCAACTGCTCATGATATACTGTACTACATGAGCCCAATCTATTGCCAGGCTATCATTGACTCGGTATCTTGTCTATGCATCTTTCGTGTTTTCTCAACTGTTGAGGTTCTACTTTTGTCATAGTCCACAATTATAATAGTGGTAGCTCTTTTTGCATGCACTGACAGTCAAACATTTACTTAATATGAAGCTACAATCACCTTTGGTTCATCACGGGATAGTTATTGATTAAGACTGACGAGTACAGATTAACTGTCCAGATTACCTTATTGTTAAACTTGATCTTGACTTACAGTGGTGCGCAACTATAGCAATGATTTTTTATGTTACATATTTTTTAATATCTCGCCGTCTATGGTGAAATTTTAACAATCTCAAAATTTTAGCTCTACGAAAGAAAAATGGTGTGGTTTAATATATAATATGGTTGAGATGAAGTTTAAATTATCAACCCTGGGGTATGAGCCCTTGTTTCTTTCTATTTTCAACAGTACAAGGAAGTGAAACATGATTAGATGTTCAGCCTGAGTCATTCAGAGATGCATCTATATATCAGTAGAGCTGCATCTACATTTGTGAATAGAAATAATCACGTCCTAGGGCATGAACAGATACGGTCTCTTCTCTGTTTAATTATTTCTTTATTGTTTTGTCATTTTTGCAATTTTTTGTCTTCTCCTTGGTACCTACTACTTGTATGTTCAAAGTAAATGTACATTATTTGATATTAAGTGTGAATGGAGGGCTTTAAGCATGCACTGTCAAGCTTCCAAATGCCATTTAGTTCAGTTTCAAGAAAATATTTATCAGAACTACTTTGAAAATGATTATGTTGGCTCTATCTTCAGGTCTCAAACCAATTAAACCGTTTATATTCAAAGTTCCTTAAGAGAAATCCGGGCTATGATGGAAAGGTGTGTCCTGCCCTCTTCTGTTCATACAATATCACGTATCTTTCCCTGATGTACTTTTAATTTTTTAAGTTATGCTTAAATTATTTAAGCATAACTGATATTTATGTTCATACAATATCAATTATTTAAGTTGAATATTACCCAACTGATATTACATTTGCAGGTTTCATTATATGGTCATTCCCTTGGAAGTGTCCTTTCTTACGATATTCTTTGTCATCAAGAAAATTTATCTTCCCCATTCCATGTAAATTTAGCAACTAATGCTAATGTCGGAAAGCAATTGTTCGAGAGTGGCTCTACCTCCAATTTGGAGAAAGACAATCTCGCGAAAAATGAGAGCAAGGGTATAGAGAATCCCGAAGTATCGCCTGTCCAAGATCTTCATGATGCTTCCCCTGCTATACTTCCGGTATCATCAGCTGATGAAGTTTCACCAGTACCTGTGCGGTCTAAACAACCAAATGAAGACGCAACATCGGCTGATGAGCATTCACCTGTACCTTTGGGAACCAAACAACCCAATAATGGCTCACCATCAGCTGATGCACATTCACCTGTACCTGTGGGGTCTAGACAACCAAATGATGACTTATTGTCAGATGAGAGTCCGACTAATTTTGTCCCTGCTACACACGAGGTATCATTAGCTGACGAACGTTCACTTGAACATAGGGAGTCCATACAACCAAATGATGACTCACCGTCAGATAAAGGTTATGCTGATGCTGATTCTGTCCCTACTATACATCAAGTAATAACATCTGATGAAAATTTACCTGTACAAGTGGGGTCTAAACAAAATGACGACTCACCATCACTTGAAGTTATTACTCCACCTCTTCCTGATCAAAGTAGCATCCTATCAGATGAAAGTGATGAATCGGTTGAACCCGAATCAAATGAACTTGAAAGCACGAGTAGTAATTTAGCAAAAGAAAAAGACAGGAGTAGTGAAAATTTAGCTGACTGGTTAAATGAAAGCACTGATGTGTCTGGGAGCAATGAAGTAAAGTCAATTGATGCACTGATGGAAGAGGTTATGATATTTGCATTGTTCTGTGCTCTACCTACCTGCTCTTAATTTATGTAAAGTATACAGATTGATTTCTACAAGATTCGATGAAAAAAATAAGAAAAAATAAAATGGTATTATAATTGCCAAGATCAGGCATGCTTTTCTCTGTATTTGTCATCTAACTAAACCTTTACTGATTCAGATTAAAGCCCTGCGGGATAGAATTAGGGAATTGGAATTTCACGCTGGGTCTAAAGGTACGAATCTCAGTACTAGATAAATGAGGTTTTTTTTCTTTAAATCAATTTTCGTATTAAATTTTGTCTTTTGGGTGTTGTAATGTGTCTGTCATAGGTACTTGGTTCTGTAACTTTTCATACCATTGTAGTGATTTTGTTTTGTAATATTTTATCAGGAACTGAGAAGGAAACATATTCTACCAAACCAATTTCTGAGATGCCTCCACCTGGGAAAAATAATTCCGTGAAGAGTTATACACCTTACATAAACTACACAAAGTTGAAATTTAAGGTAACATGATTCTATAATATAAAGCGTTCTTGGGTGTTGCGCCACTGGAAATATGTGATTGGGATCATTTGCGTATGCTTGGTTTATACAGTGTCTGCATCTCGTTCTGAATAGTCTGCAACACTGTATCTGTACTCGGATATGTATCTTGTGGTTCATCACTCCATGTGGAGCAACAAGAACCACCTTAAGTAATTTGCGTGTGGCACAAATCAAGTTTCTAGTTTAAAATATTTCGTTGTGCAACTGCATACTCCATCATTTCGGTCTTATAATATTGCAAAGTATAGTGTTTTGCTTATCAAATGTCTTGCGTCATCTAGATGTGTTGGCGCATTGCAGATAATATATCTACATCCAACTTTATGTAGTCATTGTTCGTGGGAGTTTGCTCACTTTGGTTTTAAGGGCCAAAGGCTACTTTATTCCATGCATCTTTTTATCACTGTATATGTGTTGTTAGATCTGTTAAGTACGTTATGTGTTATGCAGAAAGTATGTGCTGTATACAAAGTTTATGCTTGATCTGCTCATTTATTGTAAACAGTTCTCTTTAACTATCCTTAATTATCATAAAGCTTCCTGTATATGATTGTATCAGTGATATTTTTGTTAAATACTATTAAGTGTGTAATTCTACCTTGGAGGCAAGGGCTCATTTTTAAGAAGTCGATATCGAAGTAGTGAAAACATGAGAGATACTTATAATTCCCAGTCACATAACCTGTGCAGTTTTAATTTCCCAGCTCAAGAGCACAGATATATGGAAATGATTATGTTATTGTACCATTTGCATGTTATGTTATTCTACCATTTGCATGTTATTGTACCTTATTACTACTTGCATGTCAGATACATTCCTTATTTCTACTTGTATGTGAGATGCATGTTTATTTTTATGAAATGCTCTTACATACTTTTTTCCCCTTACTGAGCCGCAAAGAATGATGGCACATAAGTTATTCTGCACCTGGCTTGTATCTTCCGATGTGGCTTCTTACATATCCTCTGAAAGTATTTACCTATCACCTTACTTGTTTTTCAGGTCGACACATTTTATGCAGTTGGATCTCCTCTTGGTGTATTTCTCGCCCTCCGTAATGTTCGTTTGGGAATAGGTAGCAAACTAGCAGTATTATTATTATTATTATTATTATTATTATTATTATTATTTTCTTTTTCTGAGTATAGCTTATAGCTAACAAGTAGTATCCATTCTTAAATAAATTTTAGTGTGAGCGAGAATCCAACCCATAACCTGGGACGGCAGGGAATAAGCCCTTACCACTGGACTATCCCATCACGCTCAGCATTACTTTTTTTTAATATACATAGTAGATATGTTTTTCTTAGTGCTTTTGCAATGGGCTTGTGAGTATTTCTGAGAATAATGAACTGTTTTCTTTGTTCAATTAGCATATGAGTACATCATGGTATGTTTCATTAAGATGCGTAACTCAAAAAGTCTATTTTCTGAAACCAAGACTACGTCATTTTTTAGACTTTAATTCTGGATTTATTTATTTTTATTGATGTGGTCGTCAAACATTTATATTGTATCGAGATGTATGACATGAAACTCCAAGTATTTTCAAATTGAATCCCATTGTATGGATTTTCTTGGTCTTTTATAAGCTACACAACAGATTATATGAGTAAATCATGCAGAGGTAGCTGGACTTTATTATCTAAAATAGCATTTTGGTGGCTTGATTTCAAATTTACAATTTGATGGCCAAATGTTGCTTTTATCTTTCAGAAAGTGACTAATAGCCAGCTTTCTTAAAAATAAAACCAAAGTCTAGGCACCAGTTTTTGCAATTAGCAACCTCTTTGGAAGACAAAAGTATTGGATGGCGACCAAATTGCCATTCTGAAAATTTGGCCATTAAAAATGCTTCATTAGGTAAAGTTCAGCCACCACTTTGCAGTTTACTCTAGCATGAGTTCATAATAGGGCCTGGCTAATATTAGAACTATGCACCTAATGGAACTGGAAAACCAAATGTTCTAACTTTTACTAGGTTGCTATATCCTATTCAGCACCATGTGTTCAAGTGCAGATCTTTTTTATAGTTCATTAGGACTGCAAAGTTTTCATTCAACGAAACAAACTTAGTCTCTGCAATGCTGATTCCAGAAAAATGCAGTCAGCATATAAATGTGAGGCGCCCGCCATGTACTAAGAGACACAATTAGGAGACCACTGCACAAAATGTAAAAAGACATTTCTCAAGGATTCTGAAAGCTGTTTACAATCTTTATCAAATCCTCTAAAACCAATGGACGAAGTGCAGACCATTTTGTTCTCACGGTTTTCCGGTTCTCATTTGAACCCGACCCATATATTTAATATACTATATACTATTTTCTTATTAGAAGTATACACGGGGATCTGTTTTATGCAATTTTACACTTTTTGTATACCTTCAAATTTGTTTTGTACATGGTATTTCCTATCTCAAGCACATCACATTGGATTAGTCTTGTTTGCCTTTACTATTGCCACATCTTAGGCAGTTATATACCCCTTTAATTTTTTTTCTTTTTGTTCAGGCAAAGGGCAAGAGTATTGGGACGAGGAAAATATAAGAGAGGAAATGCCAGCTTGTCGACAAATGCTCAACATCTTTCATCCTTTTGATCCAGTAGCATATAGGTTCTCTCCTAGTCTCCATTGGTGTTAATTTTATACTTCTCTTTTCGTATATATATGCATCATGCATGAATATGACGATATTGAAGTTTCAGTAGAGCTGTCTGATATCATGTCTCTTCCTATGTCCCAAAAGTGTTATTTTAAATGAAAATTGCGTACGTTCATATGTTTGATTAATGTACTCTGAAATATTCATGTGACTGATGATACCGGTATGTGATCAAGCCATCACATATTTGACTTGTATCCCGATCAACCCAATCCAATTTAGTCAACATTTATTATGATTGATTAAGGTTGCATTATATTCCTTTGGCTTTCGGCGTAGTAATTTCTCCATGTCACAATTTGGACTTAAAACTCGAAACTAAATTTTGGCTTTTCTTGAGGCTAATGGAAGCTTGTTTCTTTGAGGTTGCTTATGATGGATCATGCAAAGGAGAGAGGAGCAGGGACAATACAAGTGTAGGCCCTTAATTATCTTTAATGCACTAGTACTATTTCAAAGCTAATCCATGTGATGCAAGAGCACAAGCCTCACCCTATTTATGCGTCTTGCCCAATATTTAGTGCCTTGCACTTCATCATGTGTCTATGCTTACCAAGGCTTTACATCAGTTCTGTTGCTATTGGCATGTCAAACTTTGTTATTCATATGTACTCGACTATTGGAATTGAATAAATAGATAATAAGATTCTAATAACATCTGTATGGATCTAGTTTTATATTTTATTTACCTTGCCCTCCTTAAAACTTACCTTAAACTGTTTTTCCTTGAGCAATCTGTAGAATACGCTTTTGAGGTATGTGGCTATAGTTTTTCATTTGGATTCCATTATAGTACATAAATTACATATTTATGTAAAAATCTCTCGTGGGACTTGGCCTCTTAAGATAAAATTTAACTTTACAATTGCCCTGTTAGGCTGGTGGCAGTGCTGCTTGTAAATTTTCCACACTAGATATTGCACCTTGTCCCTGTGTACACCTTACCCTTGATTGCGCGCCCACACACACACACGTTGTAAATCAGTGAATCTAGTTTCAGGACCACCTTGATTGTGGTTTTGTTATACTTTTGTATGTATAAGTTGGTTAACGTTCTGACTACTAGACAGACCGCGCTCTGTTTCGCATCCTGGGCCATGACCCCGTGTAACATTTTGTATCAATGATAATAAGAGGAGTTGATACTCTGTAGAAACAATGGTTCTGCAGTTATTTTATTCACCCATGTCATTTATTCTAAGTTACCAACTCTTCAATTTTGCCCTCATACCCGTGCCGTCGAACATAACATGGGTGTGAGTATGGGATCTGAGTCGGATCCTTCGTATAGAAACTGGACACTCTGACCTCACTAAATCTAGTTCAAAATGATTTACAAGGCCTTACAGCAACTTAATTCTGGACAGGAAATCTGTTTGATATATGCTATAAATATGACATAAACGATTATGTATGTGTTTTCTTCATTTGGTAGAGGACACTAATTTACAATGTGAATTATAAAAAGTAGGTACGATTTCACTTATGTGAAGGCTATATGCCGAATCCCCGCACCCGTGTCCAATTTCGAATCCATATCCACGAATCCTATTTTTTTAAAAAGAAAGAGTCTGATACTTGGATCCACGCCTGTGTACGACGCCCGTACCCGAGTCCCGGTAACTTAGCATTTATTTGATGCTTTGCTGTAAGAAAAATCTGTATTAGAAAACGAGGCTGATACTCCATTCAAAAACAATTAAAATGATAAAGCTTAAATTCTCAAAAAATATTTTTTCACATGCAGCTGATGTAATTTTTTCCTGCAGAATAGAACCACTTGTCTGTAAAGAATATATTAACAGACGACCTGTCATCATCCCGTACCACAGAGGTGGGAAGAGGTTGCATATAGGATTCCGGGTAAGGTCTTGTACATTTATAAGTGTGCCTGAGCTTCTACCCATCGTGACCTCATTATACTGCTTACAGGAATTTGCTGAAAAGGTATCTACACGTTCTCAAGAAGTATTTGATCGTATAGGATCGATAAAGGTGGGTATTGCTCTAAACCATTAATATTATTTAGTGTCCTTTGATCTTTGGTTGTTTGAGTGCTACTATATATAATTTCCTGCTGGATTAAATACTCAGTAAAGGGGTTATGTATTTACTTGGCTCTTATACAGTGGGACCGATTTGTATATTATGAGAAATTTCTTCATTGCATGTCCTGCTATATATTTTAATTTATGTTATCCTCTTCGTCAAATAACATGAATATAACTGATTCACCAAATATTACGTGACCAACAATGTGAATTTCTGCCAGCTTATATGACAGAAGATCCTTTTGGTCAACTGTATAATGACTTGGACCGACATCCGAAGTTCAATTTTACAATTCTAATACTCTTCTACTTTTGAACATTTAAATGTAAAAGCTCAATGTTATTCTTTCAACACACTTTTTCCTTGGCCACGTCATCCACCTTATTCATTTTTCAAGTATTACCCACACATGTTAAGTTCTACCATTATACATAATTTTGACTGATTTGTTATGTCTTAATTATGTTTGATTTCAATATATGAGTTCTGACTATATGTTTTCTGAATAGGTAAAAGTGGTCACGCTATGTCAATCGAGAAACGATGATAGCAACGATGGTAAAAAGGATGCCTAAACACTTAATTGTCAGTTTGAATTAATACCATTTGATCTATGGTGGTCTTTAAATATAAGAGATAGGTGCATTAAACTTTTAGTAATTGTGTTTATTTTTCAGAAGAATCAGAAGTTACTGAAGAAGAGAGGTCTTATGGTTCATTCATGTTGGAGAGATTAACAGGGAGTGAACAGGGTCGAGTTGATCATGTGCTTCAAGTAAGTTTTATTATCTATGAATTTCTACCACTGATAATTCTATAGTTTTAACTTATAGTCGTACCCAGTACCCACAATCTTATGGTAAAACTTGACTCGGTGACTTCGGCATGAACAAAGGCATTTTGCAATTATTATCAGATAGATACCGTGGAGAGTGGAGACAGCAGTAGCCTGTGAAGTGTCACAGTACTAGACCAATGTTAACAAGACAACCTTGCTTAATAAGATTAATGTACAGAGCTCTTCTGCTTACTATCCCAAAGTTCCTCTCATTTTCTATACTTGTCCCATTGTATTCAACACTTTCTTGCTCTCTTTCCTCTCTAAATCTCTCCACTAGACAAAGCATATTAATTTTTAGGTGTGTGGGATTTAGATCCCATAATATAATTTGATTCTATCTGTACTATCTTGCAATTTTCGCTGTTTTAAGTTTAACATTCATCTTGGTGTGTTCGTGCAGGACAAGACATTTCAGCATGCATATATATTAGCAGTTGGAGCACATACGTAAGTATCAGCCAACTGATTTCGGCAACAAAAACATGACTCCAAATGGGGATGTGAATGTTGTTTATTTGCTGAGGAAACAATGATATACTTCATGATATGTTTAGAGCTAATAGATGAATGATTTGAGGTCCACATGCTAAAATAGGAAAATTTCTTTATCTATCAACACATCTAGAACATCCACGATAGGATTGCATCATGTAGTTTTATAAGATAATTTTTTTATTGAATTTAGTGAAATTACTACACTGGACACAACCCCTTTAAAAGGAAAAGAAAATCACAGTTGATCTAATACTAAACCCAATTCTCTTGATTTTATTGTATACCAATGTGGCCTCGTGTTATTCGAAGGTGTAAGCCACTGTATTGCACATTATTTTTTATTATTTAATTTAATTTATGCATGAGGAATACAGTGTTGCTATTTGTACAACAATAATTCAGAATCTGCAAGATCAATTTTTTTTCTTTTTCAAGATAATGTTGAAAATGAATGACTAAAGGGCTCGAGTTTAGCAGTGTCTCCCGGGAGGTTTTTATGGTTATTTGAATTTATTAATGCTCGAGGAATACAGTCTAGCTATATCTATACAGCTATAGGTTAGAATTTGGCCGATCGATTCATTTGTTTTCAAGATTAAGGTGAATATGAATGACCAAAGGTCTTTTGGTCCGCGGTGTATCCCTCAATCTCTTCATGGGAGGTAGAGGGTTCAAGTTTCTATTTTATTTAAGCAAGCATGGTATGTCATGTGAACATGGATTATTGCTCTTTAGAAAGTATACAACAGTGACACATTTTATTCTTTCTATGCTATGTTTTGTGTGTGGTTATCCAATATTAGCATGCTGATGTGCTATCAATGTTATCAAATAATTAAATTCAATTTCTAAATTTGGCCTTTAACTTGTTATAATTTAATCCTATGACAATTTTCCTGAAGTTGTTTGTTTACCTTCCACAGGAATTATTGGAGAGATTATGATACTGCCCTTTTCATGTTAAAGCACTTATACCGTGATATACCAGAAGAGCCAACTGTAGAATCTGACGAAGGAAACAGCTCAAAACATAGAAGCGCTTCAGAATGCTGGTATGACCAGAGAGAACTTGTTGACGAAGAACTTCCTCTAACATTTGCTGATAAAGTCTTCGTGAAAGACTTCTGCAGAAAAGCCAAAAAGGTTATTAAGAGGTGAATGCAACAGAGGTTCTGTAAAAGGCTTGCAGCAGGTGCTAGTAAGAACTCAAAATTTGCAAATTAGTCCAGTTTAGTATTCTAAATTATTTTATGTTCACTTCCAGCTGACAGGTTCCTTGAATGAACTAAGATGGTAGCACTGGAATCTAGACCTTTGACTATCCTCATTGAGTTTTCAACTCTTCACATAAGAAAATTTGGAGTATCCAAGGAAAGCTTTACTTGGGTAATATAGATGGGCTGTGAATATGTAGTTTGTGTAGATGCAAGGTCTGAATTCGGGAATTTGAAGAAGAGCAAAAGGCCTGCATATATTTCTGTATTTCACCTTGTGCAGCTGTAGTTTTATGGTTATTCTAACCCCTTGTGTACATGTTTTGTAGGAGAGAATGACAAAAATAGGAAAAACTAATTATTGCATAGACCATAGATAAGTGCTTTTTTTGCTATATTGTCCAAAGTTAGTACTGGTACTTCCGAGTTATATCTGAATTTTTAAATGGGATGGATAACAACTTTAATGCTCAAGTAATAATTTAGTCTTGCCTCGTCTGATCAAGTTCAGTCTAATATTAATTTAGGAATTCTCTCTAATATTATTCTCTCTATAGTGTATAAATACAGGCAATCTTTCTTCAGAAATGACTGTGAAAATATAGATTTTTGTAATACAGGAAAAGGTTCTTTTTAAAGGGAAAAAAGTAGATATTCTACTAGTGTTCTTACAGACTAAAATGGGTAAATCATTGACATCTAAATTATTGAAGTCACTTTGCTTTTGTTTTCTTTACCCTAGTTTTTGTGAGGTTAGATTGAGCTAATCTCTCACTTCTCCCGGTCCATATCAACCATTGAAAATGTTTATTGAAAAAAAATGATGATTATAACAATTTTTTCATTATTAACAATGAATTTAGACTAAATAAATATCATCAAGCTAAGGTACATAAATATCACTTATATTGATGTCCCTACCAATATGAATTATAGCATATTTTGTGTTGATATATTTTTTAAAGAAACAACAATAATTACAATGCAGAATGCATAAATTAAAAAAAACACTAATCCGTAATATCATTTTTATGTTGTAAAACAGTACTGCAATCTATACTATGCTATATTATTTTAAGCAAAATAGGGTACATTTGATTAGTTTGGCGGTTGGTTAACAACTTCTAAAAAAGTTAACACCTTCTAAAAATTATAAATTAAATATTTTTCATAATTATTTTTTAATAAAATCATATTAATTCTTTAAACAAATTATAACAATCATACTCATAAGACAGTTCGTGTTCTACAAACCTTACAATTCATAGTCCAACATGTCCCCAACACTCAGCATCGCGAGGGTTTCTCAACACAGCCGTTTTATAAAAGTGTTCTAAGGTAGTAATTCAAAATTTCAAATTTGGATTATTAACTGATCCAAATTTTTATTCAACTCGATCAAATATTTAATCCAAATTACTTTTTATATATAATAATATATAAATATCATATTAAATAATTTTATCTTAAATTTATCGTTTAATTATTATTAACAATTTATGTAACATTTCATAAATTAAATAAATAAATAAATAATACACATAAAAATATTAAAATTGTGTACTTAATTCACGAAAAACACATTTATTGAAATAATTAACATACAAAATATTATGCATACACACTAATTTTTTGAATTAGTATATTTTTCTCACAAATGCTCAATTAATGCATTTCTAAGTATAATATGTTCCTCTTTATTTTTTTAGAGCGGTCCATGAATTCTTGGAATCTAGTACGTGTTTTCATCGATCGGAATAGTCTCAACTTCTGAATCCAGCAATTTTGACTCTTCAATATACTTCTATTTAAATTTTAATAAAATTATATTTTCTCATTATTTTAAGTTTTAGTTTAAAAATAAATTTTGTTAACTATTAATTATATTATGTTATTATTTATATAATTAAAAAATTAAAAAATTAATTTAAAATCTCATAATTACAAATAATAAAATTATTATTTTATATTAAAACAAATGATCCAAATTTGGATCAGTGAAAATCATAATGCATATACACTTTGGGAAGTTAGATATATATATAAAAAAAATATTACAAGAACTCAAAAGTTTAAAATCCGGATATGTACAATACTATTATAAGTAAATTAGGGTGTATTGGAAATGTTAAAAATTTTAAACTATCCTTGCTGATACTTAAACCAAGTGATTGGTGCCTATTTATTTTAAACTATTTTAATAACTGAATGTTATAAAATTATTTTAACTAGAGTAAATTTAATAATCGGGTGATGTGCCTATTTATTTTAAACTATTTGAATAATTTAATATTAAAAATGTTAACTTTATTATAGTAAAATTAACAAATTTTATTAAAATTTATATCCTATACCAATTTAGTTGGACGGGTCTAAGATCTGATCTTTAAGTAGACCCGAAAATTATCCTTAAAAATAGTATACTCGAAAATTATTCACCCAACACAAGAACTAGTGTTTGTGTTTGCAATTTAAGTACACAATACAAAAAATACACGAAATACACGATCAATTTGTAGTGTTGATTTTGTATTTATCCTTTTCGTACTCGACAAGACACAAGTTACATGAAATAAATATATGTAATTATGTATTAATATTTATTATAAATATGTATACTTTTAATATATATATATATATTAAGAAATACTTTTAAAATAATACATAATTGTATGGTGTTGTAAGTATAAATAATGTAAATGTATATATTTCACATAATTTTGTAATTTTTTTTACCTAAAATTCCAACATTTACATTTATTGAATTATTTAAATACAATTATATTAATTTTGATTGTACACGAAATACGATATAGAAGAACACAAAATCGGAGGTACACGAACACGAAAGTACACTAACCTAAATAGGTCGGTTTTGTTTCTGGCATACTAATATACAATATTAAAATGCACACGACATAAAAGTATATGTAATGATTAACATGTTTCTCTTTAAGAAATGTTATTTGTATGTGTATCAGGTATATGAATATGAGTTTATTTATAACATTAAAGGTAAGTATATTAACGGTGAAAGTACATTATCTAAACATAACTTAAATTATTGAACTTAAATTTTAGAATAATAAAAATTGCTAATATCATGCATGAAAAAATACGTATAAAAATAATAAATTTTGGCTTAAATTCCCGATTCCCTGCGGGAATTTCCTTTCCCCGTTTGAACAGGGATGAGAAATGATATACAGCTTCCAATGGGGAATGGGACGAGGAGGGGATTAAGTCTGAAGTTGGGGAAAGGGCAGTATTATATTGTCCCCTAACGTTGTGCTCCCGAGTTGAAATTAGAAGAGAAAAGAAAAGATCCTTGAAGAAAATTTTAAAATTTTCTTTCCTACCCGTGCTCCAGAGTTTTTTACATGAGAGAAAGGGAGAGAAGATATACAGTAAAACCTTTGTAAATTAATACTCGATTAATTAATAATCTCTCTAAATTAATAATTTTGTTTGGTCCTGACTTGGGCCAGTTCAAAAAATGATCAATTTCGATAAGATAATAAGATAATAATTTTTTTGAAAACCCTGTATAAAAATATGGTCCCAATAAAACTATAAATTAATAATTCCCTTATATTCATAAAAATATAGCTATTACATCTTTGTAAAATATGATTCAATTGTAGTTTGCTTTTTCATATAATTTAAATCAACATGAAGCTCATCCATAATCTTCCTTATTGCATCCAAAAGCTCGGGTGTGGTGCTTTCATGTTGCATCAAAAAATTATTAAGCATTTTTGATGCCTTGAGTGCTTCTTTACGTGTAACCGGCTCCAACGGTGTTGTATCGTCTTCAATATCATCTTCAACACTATTTTCAAGGATAGTGTTTGCAATCTCTTCTATACTCACATAATGCTTTTCTTGCTTCATCCGTCATTATTGATTTTGTGACACCTTTTAGATGAGAAGCCATTGTTTTGTTTGTATAATTTTTCCCCCAATCTAGTATATACAGTATATATAATATATTTTATAACTACACATACATTGAATACTTTCTATGTAAAATACAATGAATTAAATTAATTCATGTACTTTGAATTTTCCTAATATACATTGAATATTTTCTATGTAAAATACAATGAATTTAACTTATAAACTACATGGACTTTGAATCTAATATATTGTACATTACATTGACTTTCTAAATTCATATACATTGAATTAATTGAATTAAGTATAAAATATAAATTGTATAATTCATTTTATTTAAATTTATGTGAATAAAAATTTAATCAAAAGTTAATTTTGTTTGCTACCGAAAATTCTCTATAAATTAATAATTATTAATTTATCGATTAATTAATACCTCTCTAAATTAATAGAATTCTCCGGTCCCAACTATATTAATTTATAGAGGTTTTACTGTAATAGAATTTGTTTACAAAACTTTCTCTCCAAAACTGAAAAGATTGGAATGGAAGAAAAACAATTTTGTATCAATTATTTTAGTATTCCAAAAATACCCATACATATCTATTTGCATAAAACAAATAATTTGCATTGTGCTCATTTCTCTGTGCTCATGCACGTCTCTAATTAGTCCTTTTGGTATATAGTGGCTGGAGGCTCCCTGTTTTAGTAAATCCTTCTTTGTTTGCAGTAATATTGTGATTGTTGTCATTAATGGTGATTAGCCATTGGCACATTACCCATACAATGTTATGTGTCTATATATTACAACTTCCAAACTCCAAGATTTTATAGATTCAATTATATGGGCGCCTATGTAGGTACGACTTTTGGATCTAAATTAGTCTGAAAAAAGCTCTTTGATTTATAGTTATACATTGCTTATAACAGGGCTCAAGTAAAGTTATATGTTAGGAAAAATCTAAAGGTAGCAGAGTCCTTGACTTGCTTCTTGAACGAAATATGCAAAGCAAAAGTACATATCTAACAGGAATGAATGTTGCAGATAATTTGTAAGATATACAATTTTATTTATTTTAAGGGTATTGTGGTAAAAAATAAAATTTTCTTTCTTTCCCTTTTAATTCGGGAGCATAAGAAAGATTACTGGAGAAAATCTTTCTTTTGAACTCGGGAGCACGAGAGAGATTCGTTTTCTTCCACTTTTTCTCTTCGCTTCACTTCTCTCCCCATCTCCTCTTTTCTCCCCTCTCCCAGAAAAACTCGGGAGCGTAAGTGATCCGACGGTATCTCTGTACACAAGAGTTTCATTTCATTAATAAGTAAATAATCAAAATAATAGGATAACTCATCATTTGGGAACGTAGGTTTTTGGGTATTTTAGCATTTTTTTAATAGGTTTTGACCAATAACATTACTCTAAATTGATTTTGATCAATGAACTCAACAATTTTATTTATTTTAAGGGTATTGTGGTAAAAAATAAAATTTTCTTTCTTTCCCTTTTAATTCGGGAGCATAAGAAAGATTACGGGAGAAAATCTTTCTTTTGAACTCGGGAGCACGAGAGAGATTCGTTTTCTTCCACTTTTTCTCTTCGCTTCGCTTCACTTCTCTCCCCATCTCTTCTTTTCTCCCCTCTCCCAGAAAAACTCGGGAGCGTAAGTGATCCGACGGTATCTCTGTACACAAGAGTTTCATTTCATTAATAAGTAAATAATCAAAATAATAGGATAACTCTGTTATCAATCTTGTACGATAAAGACATTGTTATATATATATATTGAATATATAACTACTTCACAAAAACATTGTTAATTCTTAAATCACATAAGCATATGAGAATTAACAATTAAATTAGGAGAAGGGTTTGAGAAAACAAACAGAGATTGGATTTAATCTCGAGTCCAGAAAACTGTCTCCTTAAAGCAGTTTCGCCCCGCACCATCCGTGTTTAGCGACCTGCTTCCCAGGATAAAACGAGATACTAGTATAATCGATAGATCGAATATACTCTCAGCGAACTTGAACTGAGCCCGAGAACTATCACCGGAATATTGGAAAAATTTAATACTAAAGAGACCGAGAATGAAAGAGATGACTCTTATTTCCTCGACTTAATAAAACTGGTGCCCTAAGACTCTATTTATAAAGAGAGGCTTGAAAGGACTTGTTTTTCTTTTCGATGTGGTACATGGTATTTATAAGAAAAACTAAGGAATAGGTTTGTGCTACTCTCGATGTGGTACAAAACCACTTTTCATATTAAAAGGTAAAACTTTGGAACATCAGTTCTCATTCACCTTTTACTCATTTTGAGCGTGTAAATATGCGTTGGAATCCCCTCGAAGAGAAGAATACGTTCCAATAAATACACACCACTAACACATAATGTGTCTCACTCATATAGAGTCTCAAAATGATTCACAACTTAGTCTAAAATACTAAGTTTGTCCAACAATCCCCCACAAATGAGATTGATGGTCCAGTAGCACGCACCACATAGACACCACATAGACAGACAGACGCGGAGCTTGACTTGGTGATAGTTCCAGCGGTCGGATATAGCATACGATAGGTAGAGAATGCTCCTTGAACCTTCGCTCGAATAAGTATATCGACTTTACTGGTAGACAGTATGACGCGATGTCCTTGAACTGTTCGACCGTTTGTGTAAACGATGACATACTCATCACTATATCTTTCCTGACTCATTCAGTTCTCATGATTATGTCCATTTTGGCCCTGGAACATCGTCCTGGTTCTGCAAGAGTTTCTAAAGAATTGTGCCTCGCAATTCTCCTTTGAAGCGGCCATACTTCTCTCTTACATAGGTGATCTTTATCTTATAGAGTAACCCGCGTTTACTTAACCGAATATTATGTATTCAAACTTGAAATCCCTGTATTCGTCAAAGATCATTAAAAGCATAAAGCTTAACCTCGTACCTTACGGGTCTCACTGTTTCATCATCATAGAAATAGGCCAGGGGTTACCCCCACAGTGATTTGGTCATCATGATTTAGTTGTCCCATTGAACCAAGTTCTTGGGATCTCCAGTCAGCAAGGTTGGGTGTCCACCATGACGCCGTTAAGCAATAGGCAAGGCCCATTTCTCTCGATTATTTGACAACTATCTCTCGGTCTAACTAGATTCCCTTGGCTTAAACAGATTCGCTCAGTTTAACCATCTGGTTAGTGGATCCAAACATTATCATTTAACTTTACATAGTCAATCATGATAATTCTCGTTGAGAATAGTTGTTTAATGGTATTATGTCCTCATCATAGATGTGAGACATACCATTTCATACACAATAATGTGATCTCCCAATTTGCATATTGATTACACGATATATGCATATTGAAGACACATTTTCCTTGTCATTTAGGAATATCCTTACAAAGTGGCTACTCGGCCTTTTAACTGCATTTATTTTATGCACCAGACTCGTATTCCATCATGAATCGAGCTAAGTTTAGGATTTCCATGACACGACTGCTAAGTGTGAAATGTATTCTCGAATGACTTTTAAGTTCTTAAAGTCAAATATCTAATTTACATACTATATTCACATAGTACAATTAGATATCTTTCGTATTGAAGTCCAAGCTCACGAGCACATATCATACACCTTAAATCTCATTGCAATCACTTCCAAGTGACCAATTTCCATTGTACTCGTGCATCTACCCAGTTTACCAACTGTGTATCCTATGTCTAATTTTGTACAATTTTAAAAAGTACAACAGACTTGCAATTCTTCTTGAGAGATCCTTGTTCATCTACGCTTGGATATATATAAATCCATTCCAGCTATGACAACTTTAGCTTCGTTGACCTCTTCAAAATTCACATCACCAACATGTGACATGTATCATCTAAAACTTTTAAAGTCACGAAGATTGTAATCTTCAAATCAAAACTTTCCAATCTCATCAAGATTTTCAGAGATGATCCTCTTGTCATTACTTCTCGTAATGATCAGATCACTCACATGCAATCAATTATGACTTGCATATCATGTGTAAATAACACATGCACACTTGTCAATTCTCTGATTTTGAATCAGTTTGACATCTCATATTGACATATTTCATATTTATGAAATAACTTTACTAGTTATTACTTAAGGCTTCACTTGTTATTGATATTACCAGCTTTTAGCGTCCCAAAAAACCAGCAATTTCAGTTTGCATCATTACCGAGTTTAAGCGTCCTTAAACTGGCAATCCTTATTCACATAGCAACCAATATTGAGCGTCCTCAAAATGGCAACCATGTCATTTATTTGAAGCCATTGCTTATCATAGCAATATCAAATTTAATATGCCATTATTTCGTGTCAATGTTGTTTCACTCAACATGATCACCGAAAATACAGATTTTCTACTCTTGCTTTATCTAGAGCAACCCTCGGGTTCATGTAAATAGATATTTCTCCAAATATCTATTTAGAAAGACCATCTCAATGTTCATTGATGCACTTTTAAATTTCACAATACGATAATTTTAGTATCATCTTAATGAACCTTATTCTCAAAACTCGAGAATATTTCATAAATTATATAAGGTCATCACTTTCGACTGTAATATTTTTTGTATCAGTCTGACCTTATACTTCCTTCAGACCCAGATATATTTTCCCAATTTAAAAATTCATCTAGGTCCTAATGCTTCTATCTCGTAAGACGATCTATATATTTTTTTTAAACAAGATTCTGTCAAACAGAACCACTCTCTCTATTTCTTAACATCCTTTCCCCCACAAAGGACATAGAGAGAACATGCACAATCCATTTTCTAGTACACGTGCTAGAAAATCTTGATTTATTGACTCTCAGTAATAGTCAAATTTTCTCTTGATATATTCACTTATCAAGAAATTATACGTGAAGCGCATTGCTTCTATTAAATTTACGAGTTCACCTTCAAGCAAATTATCAAGACATTCGGGACTAGCAATTATCCAAGTCTTTTGCTCTCTGCAGGTTCATCCTCACATTCATCCAATAACTCGTAAGTTCATTTAGATGACTTTTAATTACAGATCTACTAGGATCTACTAGCTTATCGCATAAGCATTCCTAAACTCTGTAATAGTATTCTTACGAATCTCAAAAATTAGATTCATATATCGGATATTATTAGACTCAACCATTGTCTATGTATCCATCCAAAATATCTCAATTGTTTTTGGATCTCATGCTACCAACAGAGGTATTGGTATCAAGTTTCGAGATACCCCCACATTTCAATTATTTTCAAGAATGTTTCATTACATTCCACTATTCATAGAAAATTCAATAATTTTCTATTTAAGATACCCCCACAATTTTAATATTTTACAGAATGTCAGAAAATATTCCAAAACTAATAGGAAATTTAATTATTTCCTTCTGTGGTATCATGTTTAAAGAACGATTAGCCCTTCGTAACTAATATCCTCAAATTCAGTGATAGTCTGAGCTGATCACAATCGTTTTGCATCTCTCTCAGAGCGCAACTCAAGCCTGCATCTACTCCATTTATATAATGCGAGTAAGGTGCAACGACCTCATGAATATTCACGTTGCAAACAGAATTTGCCCGGTGATTATTCATCATCAAATTTATTCACAACCATCTTAATTATCTGTATTAAGTTGGATTTACCCTTGAGTTTATAGAGCACACATCTCTCTATTTAGCTTCAATATTGACTCGACTACGAGTACGAGTGACAAATGTTTTACTATCAAACTAGACAGTAAACACGTATCGTGTCACTACCTCTCATCCTATAAGATTTTAATATCATGTTAAAAGAACTTCCCGTAGTTCTTATCATTAAAAATTCAATTACCGAATTTCTCGAAAATATTTACATGGTTCACACGAACCTACATTTATGGCTCACCTACTGGTACAACCAGAAAAGGCCCAAGGAAGAACATAAATCTTCAATAAACCCACATTCAGTGATCTTTGATCAACTGATGCGTTAGGGTTAACAACTTTTCGGATTCTCTCCGAAGTTCAGCATAAATACTGATATCAATATTCGCCGTATTAAGTATCACATGGATCACTATAATAGGCTCGTGTGTCACTGCCGCAGCAGACCGACACCAACACGTGAAATTACTATTTAACTAGAGGAAAAATCCAACCAGAAAAATATAATTTATGTGCCGACCCATAACCTGTACTCCAGGCCCATTAGGTTTTTTAATGTGGAGAATCCTGAGCAATTGTAAATCTGGTTCACTTCAGCTGCCCACCTCGTCACATTATTTAACAACAAACATGTTACTGCATTCTATCCAGTATTACAAGTTTGTGATATAACTCCATTATTAAAGATTAAACAATAATAATTGATGCCTTATCATCACTCAACAATGATTAAAAAATTAATCACCAAATAATCAAGTTCCATCATGAAGGGTCACATTTATGTAGCCATATCATTTAATTGCATAGCAATATCATGTTATGAACTTGCAAACATGCATGTAAACTATAGCATATATGATTCTTGTATCAGTGTACTAATAATTCCAAAATCAATTCAGAATTAAGAAATCAATCACCATGTTAACAAAACATAATAAGCTATCCATTAATAGCAAAAACATGGACGAATTATAAATTTGGGTTTAATCTACCAATTTATAATGATCAACCCGAAAGAGATGTCACCAAATATGTCCACTTGAATATAAGTTGATCATAAATCAATAACCATTAAAGCATCAATAGCCTTATAAGAAACCAATTATCCAACAACTTTGTGCTTACTTTTGCCTCGTACCTGTTATGCTTAAACAAAGCACCACTTAAAATCAAATTTATATTAATTTCAAGCACATGGCAACAAGTGATCAAAGAAATTAACGCACTAAATTTAATTTAATTAATGAGGCAAATAATGGCCACTCATATACCCATAAATAAATCCAATTTAAACAATCAAATTGACTTTTGCGTCTACTCACAAGAAAGTATGAAAATTGAAGGAGACTGCTTTAAGATTGTTATCAATCTTGTACGATAAAGACATTGTTATATATATATATTGAATATATAACTACTTCACAAAAACATTGTTAATTCTTAAATCACATAAGCATATGAGAATTAACAATTAAATTAGGAGAAGGGTTTGAGAAAACAAACAGAGATTGGATTTAATCTCGAGTCCAGAAAACTGTCTCCTTAAAGCAGTTTCGCCCCGCACCATCCGTGTTTAGCGACCTGCTTCCCAGGATAAAACGAGATACTAGTATAATCGATAGATCGAATATACTCTCAGCGAACTTGAACTGAGCCCGAGAACTATCACCGGAATATTGGAAAAATTTAATACTAAAGAGACCGAGAATGAAAGAGATGACTCTTATTTCCTCGACTTAATAAAACTGGTGCCCTAAGACTCTATTTATAAAGAGAGGCTTGAAAGGACTTGTTTTTCTTTTCGATGTGGTACATGGTATTTATAAGAAAAACTAAGGAATAGGTTTGTGCTACTCTCGATGTGGTACAAAACCACTTTTCATATTAAAAGGTAAAACTTTGGAACATCAGTTCTCATTCACCTTTTACTCATTTTGAGCGTGTAAATATGCGTTGGAATCCCCTCGAAGAGAAGAATACGTTCCAATAAATACACACCACTAACACATAATGTGTCTCACTCATATAGAGTCTCAAAATGATTCACAACTTAGTCTAAAATACTAAGTTTGTCCAACAAACTCATCATTTGGGAACGTAGGTTTTTGGGTATTTTAGCATTTTTTTAATAGGTTTTGACCAATAACATTACTCTAAATTGATTTTGATCAATGAACTCATAAAAATCGCAATAACATTACTGTAAATTGATTTTGATCAATGTACTTGTAAAAATCAAAAATCAGAACTATTTACTGTAACCGTTGATGGATTAATCGGCAAACATATATTTTAATTATATTTTATATACTAGCCTATAACCCATGTTATACATAAAATGATTATAACATTTGTAAATTTATTATTTTATAAAAATAAATTATAAAAACAATAAAATATATATTATTTAGATTAACGAAGTTAAAATATTTACATATTATTTTGTATGTATTATACTTTTGAAGAATTTAAAATTTAGATAATTAAAATCTTAAAACATATTATAAATAATATCAGTAGCGGTTGCAGGGTTATATAAGATAAAAAAATAAAAATAGGAGTATTGAATAACAATGAACCGGTGGTGTATCCGGATGGTCTGCTATTGTTCTTTTTAATATTGTGTTTTGGGTTTTTTTCATAAATACTTAAGTTTTACAACTTTTTGCAAAAATATATTATTTTTTAAAAATATTTACAAAAATATGTACTACAAAAATATTTTAATATTTTGAAATTCTTTTCAGAATTTGGTAAAATAGCATTTTTTTTACAAAAAGTTACATTTTTGGTAAATTCCCTTAATTTTAAAAAAAATTCTTGATTTATTAATTATTTTTTATATTATAATTTGAATTGATAAAATTAATTTTGAAAGTGTTTGGTTTCCCACAAAAGAGGTAATAAAGAAATTGAGTGCGATTAAAAGTTAAGTTGGATAATAATTCATAAATTTTGTAGTTATATTATATATATAATTTAATTATTTTGATTAAATTATTTATGTAAATTTGTTTTGAAAGGTGTAAATATACTTTTTAGGAAAATGTTAACCAACCGATTAAAAGAAACCATATTTCGTTTGTAATAATATTGCATATATACAGGAGAATGATCAAATAGACACTAAAATTAAAATAAAAATTAAAAATTAATTTAAGCCATTAGATCGATCTAATCTAATGGTTCCCTTCAAAACACCACACTCAACTAATTACACCCTCCCCACTCAATTTGAGATTTCCCCTTTCATTTTTAATTTAATTTTTTCTCATTAAACGTCTTTTTTAAATCCGGTTTCATTGTATTGTATTTTTATTTATCTTTTAACGATCGATTTGCATATATGTTATATTTCGAAATAAGTTTTTTTTTAAAAATATTTGAATTCTAAAATTGATTTTTAGTAGAATAACAATAACCCTATATATATATATTAGTCCTATTTATTATTATAAAATATACTATTCAAAATATAAATCATAAAAATTGATCAGATTTTAAAAATCGAATCTATCAATTTTTTTTTAAATTAAACAATCAAATATTTTTTAAAAATTAATTAGGGATATATAAAAGTCATAGATTTTAGAACACGTAAAATGATTAATCGGTTTAAAAAAATATGTGTTTGGATTAAATAAATTAGAAATTTTGTAGAACCCATGAACTAAACTAAACACACGCTTGTGTATCTATAACCCAACTTCACTTTGTGTTTTATCTCTCTTTCAGTTTGGTCTCTCATCTGTCTTTTTATCAATTTTTTCTGGACTTCAAATATTTTTTTTATTGTTCTTTAAATCTTTGGAAACAATGGCTGCAGCTCAAGGTAATTCTCGATCTGTTAACACTATTATCATCCCTTTGTTTCTTACCTCAGTTATGTATATATTTTTTATGTATATATGTATATGAACTGATCTGTTTTTTCAAGAATTTTTACATGAATGAGTGCTGTTCATTGATTGAGTGATTACTCAGTGTTCTTGATTGATTTTTAAGTTATAATTCAAATGGGGTTTATAAATTGAAGTGTAACAACACATAAAGATGTGATTTTTTTCATGTTATCGTACTTAAGCTTTTGACCCTTGTAATTTTCTTGATGTTGGTGTGTTTATGTTGTTATGGTTTTTGTTTTGAAAAGGGTTTTTAAGGTTTATGGAGTAATCTTGAATTTTAATTGGGAATTTGAAATTTGCTGGGTTTTTTTTTCTGAGTAATTACGAAGTGTTGTTGATTGGTTTTGAGTTAAAACTTAAATGGGGTTTAATCATTGCATGGTTACAACACATAGATATGTGATTTTTATTTAGCAAGAAACACGAAAGAATGAAAGATGTGATTTAGCCTTGTTGTGGAACAGAAGCTTTAATTTGTTTTGCTTTTCTTGATGAAGTTGTATATGTACTATGCAGTCGTGTTTTTGTTTTTTCTTGAAAGGTTTTTAGCCTTTAGGGTTTAGGGTCATCGTTATTTTATGGAGAAATTAGGTTTTGTTAATATGCTGTTGGCAAATGGCTTTTTAGGGAATGGCTTGATACAATGATTGGGAGATACGATATAGTGAGTTAAGGTCTTGGGTTTTAAGCTATTGTCAGTATGTGTTGCGGAGTTACTTCTTATAGATCACCTGATTAGTTTTGCTAGTCACCTAAATCGGGCTAATTTGGTATGATTCAATATGAAAGTAATTGTAGTTGCTGAATTTGACACCACTCCTTCGAGGTCGTAGCTGCTGTTGAACCTAGAAGCCTATTGTCACCTGCAACATAGTGTAGTTCTGTACTATCATTAGTCTTTTCGTTCTTGTCACATCCTACCATAAGATTATGTCTTGACACCTAGATGACAGAGTTGTGATTTATTGTAGCAGTAAAGTAGACCCTTGTTACTTCTCTCATCTTTATATGATGATGTAGGATGCCAGGATGTCTAGGCTGGTTAGATGTAGTTTCACGGTGTCTACAACGTTTGTTCCCTTTAACAGAAGCTAAAGGCTGTGTAGCTGTCTCAGTATTCGGGGCCATATTCAATGATTGGTGTCGAGGAAAATTATTCTTGTTATTAGTTTTATCGCGAGGGACTTATGATTGCTTTGTTTGCCTTTTTTTATGATTGTTGATCTGAAGGCCTCACTGATATATTGTTTCTCCAATCCTCCTTAAAAAATATGATAAATTTCTCCTCAAACTAGATTAGGGGCCATTGCAAGCTTATAAGTTGGTCAAACTAACGTAAAGACCCAGTTTAATAGGTTTTTAAATAATGACTTGTGAAGTAAAAGAGACTTACAAAAAAATGTTAGAACTTAGTTCTTGTAAATTTTTCAGTTTGTAGTCTGAATCGGACAAAATTGATATCACCATCACTGCTTTTTGTCATTTTTTTAACTTTTTTTATTACCACCTATCAAATTCGTTGTCACAAGCCTAGATGGATTTTAAAATTAAACGAATAAGACATATGTAATAACCTATATATATATATATTTTCTTTACGTTGTGTAACAAGTAATTGTCAAGATTTTTCAAAAAAAAAAGAATTGTCAAGGTAATCCAAGCACGATTAACATTGAATTTATAATATTGCAGGGGAAAATAATTCAAGTACCATTGAGCCACAAAGAGATGTGCCTCATGAGTCAAGCTCACAGGCTAATCCTGCAGAAACTGGTATATTGCAACTTTTACATGTTTATATCCAGAATGTGTTTGTGCTTAATTAATTTATAACTATTATCTCTTACTATAAATTAAGCTTGCCTCTTTCCTGCATATCCAACGCTGTGTGACCGTGCGCATGTGTGTGTTTGTGTACGTATAGGTATATATAGTTTTATTTACCGCTATTCAAATTATATGTACATTGTACACTTTTCTTATAAATTATGCCCCCCTGTTACCCAAAAGTTGATCTGGTGAATTTATATTGTGCGTGTGCAGTTGTACCAGAAAAGAAAGATAAGGTTGATGCTGTATGGCAGCTGATGAATAAAGGAGTATCTTCTGAGAAGCTGAATTCGATATTAAACAAGCATAAAACAACTGTAAACAAGACTCCTAAGAAGTCTTCCTCCCAAGTATCTCCTGTATTAACAACTTCACCCTTCTTCTGCATTAATAAATACTAAATAATTTGAAGTAATTACCTAGAGTACTGTTGTAATTATTGAAACTTTGCAGAGTTGGATGACACATCTTGGTCTAGGTCCAAAGCAAAAGGTGTCACATCAGGTAGGTTCCCTTAATAGAAAGCCTGATAAAACCCAGAATGGCGTCAGTGACGAGTCAATGAAGCTGGCCGCTGCTGCTGCACTTTCAGCTGTTAAAGATTCTGCTGCCATGGCTGGCCCTTCTGGAAGAGGAAAAGTTGAAGTATGAATCATTTTTCTGCCCTTTAGTTTATGTGTTTTTTTAATAGTTTCCTTAACAGCAAGTAATTTACCCAACCTTAAATTTTGGCCTAAATTGATTCCATGTTCTTTTAACTTGGTAATAGCAGCTGCAGTGCTTGTCTTTACCTTGCTGATCACTCGGTTGTATGGTATTCTTTTGCTTATCCTGAAAACATCTTATCATTTTGCAGATTACAGAGATTCGGGACTTTGCAGGTCAAGAAGTTGAAGTAAAGAAACTTGTTGATGCTGATTCGAAAGAAGCAGCAGAAAAAGCCAAAAATGCAGGTGGTGCCCCATCTGCAATAGACTCTATCCTTGAACAAATAAAAAAGAAACCAAAGCTTAGCGTGCTTGACAAGACCAAAAAGGACTGGGGGGAGTATAAAGATGAAAACAAGGGCTTGGAAGATGAGCTGGATGCTTACAAGAAGAGTGGGAATCAGTATTTAGAGAAGGTTTCTTTCTTGCAACGAGCAGATTATCGAGAATTTGAGCGGGAGAGAGATGCACGACTGGCAGTGCAAGCCAAGAGGAAAGCAGAGATGTGAAGTTTAACCCTCCAACACTCAATTTGGAGAGGAGAAGAAGAAAGCCTGTTTTATTTATCCAAGCAGTGACATTTTTTATTGTCATCCATAGGGTTTTCACTGTATGTTAATTCTGTATGCTGTTCAGGCTTTTAGTAGCATAACATCGAATAAATGATTGGAATTGCGTGGTTTTTTGACTGGAAGTGTGGTTCTTTTCTATAGCCCACAAACCTGTTTGCTGTTTATGCAAATACCATTTGATGAGATGAGACAAATGTTTGTGAACTCAGAGGTCCTTTCATCTTGCGCCGTTACTTCAAAAGAACAATGGTAAATGGCTCTGTATCTAAAAGAGCATCCTTTTCTGGCACATTAATATGTAGTGAGTGTATAACAAATGGAGAATTATCAAGTTGCATAAGTGTTCAAACGGATATCTTGATTGTGCCTCGCATTCTTGAGAGAGCAAGACTGCAACGAAGATCAGTTTCCAGTTTGGCTTCTATTCCCCATCCTTACGGTTCAGAGTCTTGTGGTTTGTAGGATGTAAAATAATGACATAGCAGGAGTGTGAAGTGTGCTGCGCCCAGTGTCAGGACAATCTACTCATAATTCTTCAAACTCAATCTCTGATACTTTTTGTGGGTAATATCAAATTATCAGCCCGTTCTCAACTTTTTTTTTTCCCAATTTAAGTGTGGTGCTTAAAGTTGCTTACTGCGAGTGTCGTTCCTCAAAAGTTTCTGGATTATTTCAAAACAAAGTACAAACCCGATGCTTTGCTGGACGTGTAGTGCAAACAACTATGATTGTAACTTTGTGCGTGAATTTAACTATAAACAAAATTTTACGATACAATTTTAACCTGTTTTTTTCCAATTTAATTCGTTTCTTAACTTATTACACAAACTCAGCGTACCATCAAGTCCAGAATAATGTGATGTTATTCCCGCCTCGTGTACCCGACTTAGAGCATCTCCAATGTAAAATTAGTTGTCAACTTTGTCAAATCATCGTATATATTAATATTTTATTTTCACTAAATTTTATATCAACTTAACAATATTCTACTTCAATAGTTAACGACCTTTAATTGTTGTCTATGTGGTCCTTAAATTAAATTGTAAATGACTCATAAACTAAAAAAGACATTATTGATATAAACTTTTTGTATTTATATATGTATTTTAACTATTTTAAGAAGTTGTCAAGTTTTGGTTGTTGAAAAATGTGGGTATTGAGCCCCACATTGTCAAGTCATTTTGAGCCGTTCTTGAGTGGGTGTTGCTTGGAGTATGTTATCCTCCGTGAGAGCTTTCCGAGGCATTGAAACACTCAAAATGGTTAAGAGATGAATGAGATACGATCATTCAAAATTGATCCCTTGAAGGTGGAATTGTAGATGTGAAAACTTGTATCCCACATTGAAATGAAAAAGGGGTTTCCATTACTTTATATAGCACAACACTTTAGTAGTGTTTAAAAGTGTTAGTAAGGTATTGCTCCATCTCCTACGTGCCCTGAATAATCACGGACTAATTTAATAAGGAGACAGTTTCAACTGGACTCGAGGATCTCCTTTTGTTTATATCCTTTCTTTCAATGTTTGATTTCGTTTACTCACGCACACACTTATTTGATTTATATGTATTAATCGCAGATTGTATTCACATTCGCAAGGTTGACGGACAACCTCTCGGCAACCATACAACTCTAATACAGTTTGCGACCTCTAACTTTCGACATCAAATACAATATGCATCCCTTTAACCATTTTGTTAAAAATAATTATATTTTAAAGGGTAAAATTGAAATTCAGCAAAATATTTAAATAATAATTTTATTTTTTTAAAATAAAACTAAAAGTTAGAATTTCAAATTACAAAAATAATATTAATATCAATTATTTTATATTTTACTCGGTATACTTTTTAAAATTTTAAAATAAAAATATATTTAAAAACTTTATAATTATATATAAAAATATATATTTTACTTGATAAATATATTTTAAGTATTTAGTATTATGATTAATTTAGAGTATTACTAATGGAAAATAGTTACTCTTTGATTTTTTACTTACTTTTTCCTTTGTGCTTGGCACGCATTAAGGCTACTATAAAATATAGTTCTATAATTTATTTTTAGAATTTTCTTTTTCTAGATAAAAATTTAAATATTACATTTTTATTAAAAAAAAATTAAAATTATTTAGGGAACCATACTTTACGGAAATTTTAAAATGCGTGTCAATCTTCTGTCACCGGTATAAAGAATCCAGTGAGTCGGAGGGGATATAATTTTTTTCATGTAATATATGCATTAAAATAAATATTTTTATTGATTTGAAATTTTAGTTATTAATATTAACATCTCAATTTTAATTTTATAACCGGAAGATATACATGTTAAAATTAATATTCAAAGTTAAGGGTTGCAAATTGTGTTTTATCTATTTTAATTTTAAATGGAAGGTGGGCAGCATAAGAATAACAACTCGCTGCCTTACACAACAATTATTTTTTTCCAGATCTTGCCAGATAAGAAAGTGCAATTAACTCTTTCCTTTTTGTTTGTTGATGATTGTGGAAAATTATGCACGCACCAATCGTGTTGCGTAATTTATTTTTTTCTTCGAAACCTTATAAATGCTTCCTGCTCCTAGGTAAGGTGCTATCTACTTCATTTGGCACTTGAATGGCTAAGAGTTAACCAAAGCATCACTCAGTTTGTGTTCAACCACAACTCTGTTATTTGAGACAATTTACACAACTTCCAGTTTTCTCATTTAAATGTTTATACAAAAGTTTCCATCTTTCCGGTAACTCATCACCAAATGATGAACTTGCAATTCTCATTTCTCACCTGCTAACTCTACAACATAGTATATTGTTCCTCGCTAACAACTCCAGTTGGTAACACACAAACAAGGTTTCTACCACCATCCTATCCTAACTCCTCCATTAACCCATTGAATACCACTGTTTCACATGGATGATAATAGTTCTTACTATATAGGTCAACCCACATCATACTGACGTTCCTGGAATTCACTTCAATCTGAGGTTAATAAATCTATAGGATGAAGGCGGTTGCACTTTTAGGAGTTTAAACTTTAAAGCATCCTTAATAACTAGAGTAAATACCACAGTATTACAAATTAATAACCAAACCAAAAAAGAAGAGATAAATCCTTAATATTTTAAATTAAGTATTTTTTTAATAACCAAATTGATCCTATAGACCAGCAGGATCCATAAGGCTTCTAGCAGACCGGGAATCCACAAAGCACTAACTCGAATAGATATATGTCACGATCTTGAGACTTGTGCTTAGGACAAGCACCCACATCAATAAGAAGTAGAACCAGCCCCAAGAAATAGTGGAGTTAGCTTTCTCAGAGACAATGCCGGATGATGGTTGGAAGTCCGAGGAATAATCATCACCCGTTGACAGACCAACGGAGAGGACAATGTTGGCAAGGTCATGTTTACCATACGACCACTTGACTCCCGCACGGCCCAAAGTCACATTCCTTGTTTGTAATATACCAGCACTAACACGGATCGAACTGGCAGAAGCAGAATTCAGTCGGAGAGTTGCATCCTTGGTCGGGAACTCTGAAGCAAGCGCCGGAGGAGCAGAAACATCCCCGAGCAAAGTACTGGCTTGCTTAAGAAACTGATAAGGAGAATCTGCAATAAGAAAAAAAAATTAAGATGTTCAACTGGTGATCACAAAATGACAAATGCATGTTTTATACTAGTAAAATAACACCACTCAAAAGGGAAATAACATGTTAGGGAGTACTTCATATGATAAATCATAACAGCACTCTGTAGTGAACCTGATTGATATTTTGTTTGTGCTTTCTTTGAAGAAGATACAAAATCCTTACTGATCCCATCGAATTGCTGCTTTCCACCAGTCTCTTGCTTGGTACCTTTGCTTGCATCCTGATAGTAAATCTATTACAAGAACAATCAGTACCAAATGCCAGACAAAACCAAGTTGTGAAATTGAGTGTAATGTTACCTCATTCGGGAATAATGCTGCAGGATCAGAAAGAAGTTCTTCACTTCCAAACATGATATCCGAGTACTGGGAACCCATATTTTGAAAATTGTCGTCAGTAGCATCAACGAACTGAAGGTATTCATCAAGCATATCAAAGGTAGCGGAATCATCCAAATCAAAAGGTTGCTGAAGATCATTAGTCTCAATAAATGCTCCATCGCAAGATGGAAGCTTATCAATCGCATCTACAAAGGATAAATCAGGCATGTCATCCACATTTACAGGATCTGCTTTGTTGCTTGGTATACCGTTATTGCTTGGCCCAACAAGATATTCATGCTTGATGTACTTCGCATCCTCGCCAAACTGCACTGGCATACTATACATAGCTCCGTTATTAGGCAGCTCCTGGACATAATTTGGGTCATTAACAACACAGGCCTCTTGTGTATTATCAGTGAGGTTTAATAGTCCTTCCACATAATCATTTCCATCCCCAGTCGTAATAGCAATAGGAGCATTATATGAAGGATTAACGGAATTCAAAATCTGAGAAACCCAAAAAAAACAGTAAATATCAATATAAGGGAATGGCAAAAAGGTAAAAAAAACAGATGCATATAATAACTGTTTAAGTAAATTTGGAAGCAATAAATCAGCTCTACTAAATATTTTTTACATATAAAACTTTTCACATGTCTTTCATAAAAAGGTTAAAAGTTCCATAATAAGGTTAAACACACACACACATATAGGGAGATGATCAAATGGAAACAACTTTTAAAATGAAAACTAGAATATAATCTAAACCCTTGGATCAATCTAATCTAATGACCCCCCCCCCAAATGCACAACACAAAACTAAAATACGCCCTTCCACATAATCTCAGCTACTCCCCTTCATTTTTTAAATTGTTTTTTCCTGTCAATCGGTGAGTTTTTTTTTAAATCCGAATTCACTATATTTTTCTCCTACTCCCAACGATCAATTTGCATACCTTATTTGCTATATTTCGACGCAGTTTAGATTTTTTTTTTATTTTAGTTTCTAACTTTCATTATAGGAGGGTTTCTAGTGGAGTAGGATCCTATATATATATATATATATAAGGTTCAACTAATATATACATATATGTTGGACTGTACTAATATCGATATTAAAGGGTTTCCCATTAAAGTTAAAAACATAAAATATATAAATATATCAAGTAAATTAGACAATATGTTTGACTTAATGATAGGGTCCACCTTTTGGACTTGAAGTATAGAAATCTAAGTTTGATGATAAAAAAGTTAAACTACAGTCTCTCTAAGGGTTCATCATCTGGACTGCATTTTTTTTTTAATTTCAGCATACATTAATAATTTATGCGTTGAAGAATAATTACATCTGTGTCGAACCCTATAAATATTCACGCTAAACATTCTGTTTTAAACATCAACTAATAATATGTTGAACCTTGATAATATTTGTTGAATGTGGATAAACTTGTGGATTTAACATAACAAAATTTCACCGTGTCTTTAAGGTATGACAACCTCCAAAATCATAAAGTTGTGTGATCAGGATACGGGCCGATGCGGAGCAAAGAATCAAATTTAAATTTAATACTTTGACCCAAACCTATATTTTGATTATTTTCGTTATTCTTAAATCCTATCCTACATCAAGGGCAATATATACTCTCTAAGTACATAAGATAGGAATATTAGAACATAGCACAATGGTGACAAACCAAAATATGCATGTATTTGACTGTAACTGTAAGGAAATGAAAACTATAAAAACATAGTAACCAACCTGCTCAAGATCATTGCCATCCAGAAAAACATCATCACATACCGGTAATTCCATTTCACGAACATCATCTTTTGGAACTATGGCCAACTCATCATTCTCCCATTCTTCTTCAAGATATGGTGCCCCATACTGCTCTCCATTCTTGGGGCCAGAACCACTTTTCTGAAATATCCGGCAGAGAACGAGTGCATCCTGCTTATTAAATAAATGCAAGTAATTAGGATCCCAAAAATTTGGAACCTATATGGAGGAAATAATATGCCACGAACAATACAGCAGTAAGCCTCTTTGAACATAACTGTACCTCATAAGCTGTTCTATCAACATTTCATAGTTTCATCTTAAGACCAAGAAACTTTTTTGTATGTGCATTTAATTAGGGAAGATGTATTTAATGATCTGACACAGTTATGTTAACCCCACCTGCAGATATCCAGACTTCTCCATCTTCTCATCAACAATTCTATATTCATGCATGACCCAGTTAGACCTCTTGCCCTGAGGAGCCCTGCCACTGTGATATACCAGAGTTTTCTTCATCCCGACTATCTGAGACCTGTGGTAAACAGCCCTGTCTTTACCAGTGGTTTTCCAGTACCCTCGATCAGTTGCACGATTCGTCCTTGCACCATTTCCATACTTCTTATCAAGTGCACTGAAAAAGTACCACTCCAGATCTCTACTCTTCAGCCTAGATTTACCTGAAATCCAACATTCACACAAACAGGTCAGGATGGAAAGAGCTGATAGTGGGGTAAATCTTGTTTGCAAAAAGTTAGCATGTGTATGGCAGAGAGACAAGCAGAAAATGCTAAAGATATACTGTACAAGTTATAACTCACCAAAAGTATAGCTCACCTATATATATTGTTTTAACTTCATTGATATTTAAATGTTATGATTCATAAAACAGGTCTCATCAGTATACATCATGTATTTACACGTGATGCAGGACAAAAGCAGAGTGAAACAGCGTAGGACCAATATAATATAATAATCATTGGTTATCTGTTCCTTTTAGGATAATAATAATTTGGTGTTTCACACTGCTTTTGTCCTGCATCAACATGTCTAGATGCATATACACAAGTGTGTGTTTGTGTGATTTATGTATACAATTTTAGTGTGAAAGATCAAATTTGACGACCTATCACAAATGTATCTTACCAAAAAAAGAAATAATAGTGGCAGAGCAAAAGAACTACATAAATTAGGGTAGTTGTAGTAGTAGTAGAATTAAAAGAGAGGGATAAAAATAAAACATAACCTGCTTTTAATCTTACTACTGGAGAGATAACATGTCCCAACTTTATTACTCAGTAACCTCAGATCAAGATTTCTAGTCTACAGTGCATATACATACAAATTAAAAGACTTGGCACAGAGAAGAACATACCCGTATGCGAAATATAATGTTACTTGTACTTTTCCACCAACTAAATCCTTTAAGTGCCCAAAGCACCAAATTGCAACCCTGTCTGATAGGAGGCAGGGAGGAGGGCACTTAGAGGGTGAGTTGGAGACAATGGATATTGCATCTGAGAATAACCTAAATGTAATTTGTCATGATGTGCATATAGGCTAGCCAAAAGAAAAAATATCATTAAAAAAATGTAATATAAATTTACATACACAATACATGTAGCAAAAGTTGAAGTCTCGTATCAAGAACTGATCCACTCTTAGGTCTGAGTACAATATACAGTTAAATTTATTTGCAATAGATGTTAACAATCATATTCTAGAGTAACCTTGGTGGTGAAATTATAGCAAGCCCGAGTAAGGAGACAACAGGGTTCTAATTTTATCTATTTGTATTAGGTTATTAAGCCCAACCATAATGTAAGTAGTCCATTCTCTTCATAAAATTCTTGTAATGGGCAAGAATTTGTGGGCGGATCAGCATACATCACAAAATTTGCTAATCAAATTATGAGGCATTAGACAAAAAATATACACAAATTCATGCATTACCAACTACTAACCAACAAACTACACAGACCTAAAGTATAAATCAAACAACCTACACAAAATCGAAACAATTAAATTCAACAAACCATTTCAAACGCGTTATATAATCACAACATACACAATAAAAAATCGCTAATCTCAAACATCGTCCTAAACGATCACAACACGAAATAAGACAAGTAATTCCACCACATGATCACACAATCCCAAATAAAAGACACACCTCCACGCACAAACACACATAATCACACTCCACACACAATACACACTTCAATTAAACACACCGATTTACGACCAAATGAAAACCAAACAAAATAAAAAAAGATCAAAACTTTAACCACAAAATCAAATAAAACAAACACAAAAACAATAAAAAATCAACCTGGAAGATCCCAGGGCTCGACTTTATAGATATCGATCTCGGAAATAGCGTCGACTTGAAGTGGCTTCTTACAGATCTTGCGACGGAGATAGTAGCGCACCAGCTCTTCATCGGTAGGATGAAATCGAAAGCCTGGTGCGAGTGATGTTGAGTCTATATCCATACAAGTGTTTTGTTGTGTGTATAGGTTGAGAACGAATAAGATGATGATTATATATATGGAGCTAGGGTTTTGAATATTAAAAAATTACTTTAGTGGATTGTAATTGTTGTGTGTGAATGAGTGTTTTATAGGGCTCGTGTTTGTTTTTTATTTGATTTTTGCTACCTAATTTATTCTGATTATTTCTTTATTATATTATTTATTTAGTTGTTTTTTTTATGCTTAATGCTTAATTAATTAAAAGTCATAACTCGTACTAGTAGTACATGTCACATGATTCTCCAACCCTCCTTCCTACCTGTTTCCAAACGCTATTTATATTTTTTGAACAAGTATAAAATTTATTTGAGCTAAAATTAACAAGAAAATTTATTAAAAGTATACCCTCAACATTCGAGATTCGATTATAGATCAATGCACATATTTAAGTAGAGGTAACAGTAACGGTGTGATAATGTACTAGCTCTTTTTAGGATCAGTGTGAGCGTGTGTGTAAACTGATATGTACACCTGGTTATTAAAAAAATTGTAACCGCTTGCAGGACAAAAGTAAATTAAATATATTTTTCAGAAAATTTAGTACAAAATTTATGAATCCAGTTACAAAATAAACTGCATGTGATGGTAAAATAATTATAATAAATTAAGTTATTTTAAATGATTTAAAATTTTCCTTTAGTAGCATATTGTACTCCATATTAAATAAATTTAGATTTATGTGTAAAGTCTAGCACTATAATTTATGCCTGAAATCTCTTGTATCATATCATAAATAATATGTTCTGAAATCTCCAGTACCATAAATCATATGTTCGATTCCTTCTTTCTCATCATAATTTGTTCAACCCTTAATAGTTCATTTGGACCAAAAAAAATCATACGAGCAAAAACATATTAATAAGTTGCGTCGGCAAATGCCCCATCTAGCCTTGAGCATCGATTAATAGTCTAAGCCGTTTTTGATACAAAGAGACACAGTTCAGGTTACATGCATGAGCTAAAACTAAAAGAGTGTTCATTTGCACTCTGACAGCAGATGAACAAAATGCAACTACAAGCGAAGATTACGACGAAGAGTACAAACCTAGAACTAGAAAGCTCATACTGTTATACGTCACCAGCATAACTATTTACCCTGGATCATTCTTCGATACCCCTCGTTTTCTTTGTTTAGGTACTCTATGCGAGACTGAAGGACGTTAATCATGGCTTGGGCCCTCATCACTTCGATCTTCAAGGTCTCCCGTTCCATAGAAACATTAAGGATCTCGTTTTCTAGATTACTTATGAATTTCAGATATCCTGGGGGAACAGATTTTTCGAGATTCGATGCATCGAACGTAAGTGTGGTGCTGGAGTGATGGCTCTCTCTGTTTTCGATTGAATCCAACAACGGAAACTCCAAGAGAGTACATTTTGTCGATGGCGCCCCAACGTCATGGCTTGTTGTGGTTGAATCTTCCGAGGATGGATCACTATGCTTTGACCTTTTGATTTCAAACATCGGAACTGTTTCTAGATTAGCCTCGCTGTTCATAGGGCAATCATCAGTTCGTTCCCTCTTGCAACCAAAAGTGATACCAAGAGATTCCATTGGAATTTCACTTGGAGATTCAGAAGCCTTGTTCGCATCCTGTATAAACTGATGTATAACCAAAGGTAATTAGTTCAGCTGCTAAAACCAATAAATTTGCATCAATCTTTATCTTAAACAAAGGATATCTTGCTGCAACTAGGCCCGAATTGAGGAGACGCAGTGGCGGCTCAGTCAACTCCACATGTTATATTTTACAATTCTAAATATTAAAAAATTATCACACAAAAATAAAATATATTCATATTCTAATTTATTATGAGGCTATTCTACCATAAAATTAATATAACGTGCACTGATTATTTTCTCATTTAATCAAATGTATAGCAGAACTTATGCACAAGACAAAAACTCAGTCATACAATTTCCAAAAGTTGCACAGAGAAAATTTTAACTTTAACAATGCATTAAACATGTACTTGGAAAACAGAATCTTTTGCAGGGTGTGCTATCTTTCAAGATTGTAGGTAGTTTGACCATAAACTAAGTAACTAATTAACAGCTTCCCAGATTGACGTAAAAAGTTCACCGCCCAACCAGATTGATACTACTAAGACTAGCTGAAAGTCAGAACACCATACATATCAAAAGAAGAACAAACCTTTTCAAAGTCACTGGCCCCAATCCTCACATCATCACCGTTGGCCACTTCCTCCTCAGCCTCTCCTCCTGGAACCAAAAAGGCAGCCTCATCCTCCCATTCCTCTTCAATAAATGGGGCATATCGATCCCCATTCGGTGGTCCCAATCCACTCTTCTCGAAAATTCTGCACAGCACAAATGCATCCTTTTCCACCCAGACATGAAAAAAAATTGTAAGTTCAAACCTGTAACAGAAGTTATGTACCATTAGAGATGATTTAGTATCACCATGATTCACACCTGTGCTACCCCGGATTTCTGCAATTCTACATCCGAAAGTCTGTATTCATGCATCACCCAGTTGGTTCGTTTACCATCTGGTGCTCGACCACTATGAAAGACTAGTGTCTTCTTCATTCCGATAGGTTGACCTTTATGACGTACCATACGGTCCTTACCAGTTGCTTTCCAATATCCCCTGCCAGTGGCACGGTTGAGTCGAGACCCATTGCCATATTTTCTATCAACGGGGCTGAAGAAATACCATTCTAAGTCTCTGCTGCTCAATGATGAGAAACCTAAATACCATAACGGAGTACTTCATTAACAAAGGTAGTTAAGGGAAAAAGAGAAGACGCCTACCAAAAAGAGGGCATAAGAAGCATAAGTATATAAACGGAACACAAATAGCAAACACTCTCTGCAAAATGAATGAGACATAAACTCAAAACAAAAAAGAACTACAAAGACAACTAACGCCATTTCAGTTTTCACCCTAATATAGATCCCTAACAGTACCTTATTCTAGTGTACTGGTGTTTATGGTAGCTCAGATAAGAGTAACCAGCCATGAACTTCTTCATTTTCTTTGTGGTCTGTGGAATATGCAGGAAGGACACTTTTGGAAGACCGAATATTGACAACAACACGTAATATGCAGAAATAAGATGTGGGGGATAAAGATTTATAATTTGAGGAGATAACATGCAATAACCAAAAGAAATTATTACAGTGACATACTTAGACCCCTACACAACCACGTTAACTGCATTGTATAATAAACATAAAATTTTATATACCCTTTCTTCAAATCCTTTCTCTGCATGTCAATGCATTTACAATTTAAAAATCAAATATTTACTTCATTTTCAAATAAACATAAAATTTTATATAGATAATCTTCAACAAATTCTGAAAAACTCAGGTAACTTTTTAAGATGAAACTGTAACTTCATTTCCATGTCTACCCGACAAAAATCGCCACAAACAAAAAGACATATCCTCTGACCAATTCTTAAATAAACTTTCCTTGAAAACTCATTTAGCCAAAAATCAACTCTTTACGGTAATTTCAAATCCCAGAAAACGTAACCTCTGACCAATTTTAAGAAACATTCCTAGAAAAATCTCTTTGCAAAATCAAATCTTTATTTTAATATCAAATCCCCCAGTCACAACTTTCCTGGAAAAAAACATTATGTCTGTCGACCTCTAAAACACCAACACCAAAACTTTCCAAAGAAACAACACCAAGACTAAAAAGTTCAAATCTTTACTACATTTCCCACACACCCAAGTTATTACAAACACATCCTCGTGTTAAAAAAGAAATCTTTATAAAAATCTAACTTTTTACAACATCCTCACGTACAAGAACAAAAATGACACTTAATTAAATTAAATTCAATCTGTGTATCTGAGAGAGGGAGGGGGGGATAGAGAGAGAGAGACCTGCAAGCTCCCAAGGCTCAGATTTATAAACATCAATTTCAGAAACAGCTTGAAACCTAAAAGGCTTGCCACAAGCTTTCCTGGTCAAATAATACCGAACCAACTCCTCATCTGTGGGATGAAACCTAAACCCAGGTGCTAAACACTTAGGTTGAGTCGCCGGAGCCGGCACAATGGTGGCAATTGGCAACACCGGCGCAATTGAAAGTTCTTGATCCATGAGGAAAACGGGTCGGGTCAAGAAAAGGGGGAAAGGTTAGGGTTTGTTTGGGAGGAAAAGGGGGTAATAATAATTGAGGAGGAGGCTTGGGGCTAAAGATGTGGAGGAGGGGGAAGCTTGCTTGACACGGTAATCGAGGTTACTTTTCTCTCACACAAAATATCTGACTCCTCTGTTTTTACCCTTTTCAGAAATTTTACACCGTGTAAATCAATAAAAACAATTGCATTTAAAGATTTTATTTTGTGTTTTGGTTTAAAAATATTGAATCGTAACTATTTTCAATAAATTTAATAATAGTTGAAATGGAATTTTATATTGTCTCATTCATTCAATGTTGTAAATAATAAGTATAGATTAATAAAATACTTTTGTAACAAAATTACACAAGTTTAATATTATTGGGTCTAATCCACTTATGTGAGTTATGATTTTTTTAAGCCCAAATAAATAAATAAAAAAATACAGTAAAATGGCTGAGAGAAGAAAAAAGAAAAAAAAGGGGGAAACAAAACATTTTGCGGTTCTAGACAATGCCAAAAGATACAAGTACGAGCAACAACAAGGTGTTGTAGCCGTTCCATCATATACAAGGGCCCGGGGCGAAATCCTAAAAAAGACCCATAATCACATAAAACATCATCATACTCACATAAAAATTAATGTCAATAAAACAATTTAAACTAAAACTCACATAATGAAGTGTTTAACATACCGTACACAAGTGATGGATTATGAAAAATAACTTCTTCTAGCACATCTGGATGCGAAATCGGTGATAATTGTATCAACGTCAATGTTCTCCGACAAATGTCTTTCAATGCATAAAACAGCAAGACCATTTAACCTTTCTTGTGACATCGATGAACGCAAATAATTTTTCAATAATTTCAACTTGGAGAAACTTCTTTCAGCTGATGCTACACTCATAGGTATAAATAATAATATTCAATAAGCAATAACAACATTAGGAAGACAACCCAAAGATCTCACAAACTCGTTTACTCTCTTTCTTTTTTTCCTTTTCTCATTTCCGGATGGTTGTTTTGGTGCCATTGTACTCCGCAAAAATAAAACAACTAATTGATGTAAAGAAAAAATATCACTTTGAATTGAAAATTTCAAGATCCAAACTCCAAAGTATTCACAATTTGAATTTCAAGTAAGATTGCTCTACTCTTGAACAGTAATAGCCAGTAACTAATGAATATTAAAAGGTACATGAATAGTAAAAATGAAATAAAATTTGAAGGTTAAATGAGACCTCCGACAAGAATAAATAGAGAAAGAAATAAAAGATATAAATCTAAAATAATAGCAACTCTGTTAATTTTATTTACAGTAGAAAACAAAGTAACACAACAGATGTGTAAAAAAATTTTATACAGACAATTAATCTGACTTATGGAAGATTTAAGGATACGATCAATTCAGTATATAGCTGATAAAGAACCAACATATAATAGGCTAATAAATCAACATATTGAAAGTTGTAAAATAAGAATGCAAATAATAAATGAAAAATTAGATATTATAGCTATATTACAAACAATGTTGGAAGAAAGAGATGAAAAAATTAGGAGACTAGAGGAAGAAAAGTTTTTATTAAAACGAGAAAAATTTATTAAAGAAACTAATTTAGAAATCGAAATAAAAGATTTAAAAGAAGTATTAACTGAACAATATAGACTAATAGACGATTTAAGACAAAAAATTAAAAAAATGAATTGGACAGATCCAAATGCAATAACTAGAAATAATAGAAAACTAAAGCAATTAATAAAAAATCAAGAAAAATTAGAAATAGATCTGGAAAAATTACTAGAAAGAAAAAATAAAATAACATGGACAAGAGAGAATAACGAAGAAATTATGAGAATTTACCAACAACTTGGAAATATGATAATAACATTTAGAAATGATAAACTAAGAATACAAGGACTTAAAAGAATAATTTTAACAAATAATATAACTGGATAAAATATAGATGGATAAAATGTCATTAGAAGAAATAAGTGAAAAACAAGATATATATTATCAAATGGATGAATACGAAGGAGGAACATCACAAACCCTAAGTTTTAAACCAGATATATATAATCAAATTCAAAGTGAAACAGAAGAATTAACAATAAAAAAGATATTCAAGACATCATATTTTGAAAGAAATAAGGAAGTTAGGTATATAGCCCAAAAATATGAGAATGTAATAGATATAGATACAATAAATGGAAAAACAAGAATAAATTTAATAAAAGATGGATTAATAAAAAGAGAATTATCCAAATTAAAACAAAAGGAAGCAAATAAACTAAAAAATATATATTTTGGAGCAATAAAATTTACAATAAAAGCATATTTTCAGAAAAATATCGATACTCCTATACAGATATATGTATTAGATGATAGAATAATAGGAAATATACAAGATTCATTAATAGCGGTAATAAAAGGAAACTTGATATATCAGAAATTAAAATTTATAATACAACCCGATTTCAGTATATCACTAAGGGATGAAAATAAAGAAAGATATTTAACATTATACTATAATTAGATGGAATAAAAATGCAAAAAGGAAGTAAAGTTATTAGTATAGAAACCAAAATGGTTTATGCTATGACTGGAAACCATCACGTAAAGAAACAAACAGAATTATGAATAATAGTACCAAAGTTATATAATGATATATTAGAAAAAATTGAACATAAAGAAGAATCTCAAATAACAATCCCAGAAGAAATTACAATAGATTTTAGTAATAGACAAATGATTCCAAGGCAAAGAATTAAACCAATATTAGAAGGATCTAGATTAAGTTTTAGAAAAGAACAAAATCCTATAAGATTAATTAGATCAATGAGTATGACGAGTAGAAAGATAGATTTAATAAAAATAGATACTGATAGTTTGAAAATAAAAATAATAATATTTGACGAAACAATAACAAGATACTGTATAGCAGAAATTAATACCGGAGCTACCAAAAGTTTTATTCATATAAGCAAGGTAAATGAAGAAAATTGTAAATGGATAGAACCTCAGACTTACAGATATGCAGAAAATGATAGAGAAATATTTATTACTAAATGTACTAATTTAAAGTTTAAAATATTAGACTTGGAATACAATATAAATATAGGAGTAATAGAATATGATAGTTCGAGTGAATTATTATTAGGAAGCGATTTCTTAAAAATGATAAATTATAAAATTAATAATAATGGAATAAAGATAGTAGATCAAGGAAAAGAAAGATTTATAGAAAAACTATGAATATACAAGAAAAATTAAAGAATAAAAAAGAAAAGTTAAAGAAAATACAGAGTATGTTAGAAAGCGAAATAGATTCACAAATAAAATACTTAGAATATAAGGAAAGACAAACAAAGTTAGAAAATGATATTAAGAAATTAGAAGAACAGAGTAAAAATACTAGTAAATATTGGATAGATGTTGGAAATGGTTGGAAGAAGCGAATCAACAAATAATAAAATGTCAGACTCAGAATTTATAAAAAATTTATGGGAAGAAATAATAGTTAAGGAAAAACTAAATGCAATAATGAGATTGGTAGAAAAAAAAGATAATCAAGAAAATTTGAGACAAATAATAAGAGAAGAATTAACAAGCTTATAGAATAATTCTGAAATACCTACTTTAAAAATGATACTAGACAAGTTAATAAAATTAGAAGAAGGAAAACAAAAAATTATACCAGAAAAAGAAATTACAAATAAGCCAGAACTAAAAGCCATAAATGCATGGAGAAGAGTTAATGAGCCAATGATGATAGATATAAGTAAAATGAAACCTAATATATCTGAACCAATAGGAAAGGTATTAGATAATTTGGGACAACTTAGTAAAAAAGGAAAGTTCTAATGGAAACTAAAGAATAAAAAGAATATAACGTGATAACATTTTTAAAGAATCATGGAAAAGAAATTTTAGAAAGAGAAAAATATAAGTATGAACCATTAAAAAAGGAAACAACTAGTGAAAACAAAGCTGAGTTTAAGATTGATACAACTGTGATAGAATATTTAAAGTCAAAATTAGAACAACAAAAGGAAGAAGTAGAAGAAATAAGGACGGAAAATAAAAAACTACGATTAAATACTAATGAAGAATGGTTAGAAAAATATAAAAAATATAAAAATAAATATAAAGAAACTAAAAAGGAACTAAAAGAGGTAAAAAGAGATTTAAGACAAACAAAAAAGGAATTAAATGAAAAAACAGAAGAAAATAAAAAAGAAATAGAAATATTGAAAAGGCAATTAAATAAGTTAAAAGACAAAAAAAAGGATACAAGTGAAGTTTCTAGTACTGTATCTACAAATAATAATACAAGCACTAGTGAATCGGAACAAGATAATTTAGGAAAAACGGTGAATATAATAGAAGAATATAACAGTAGTTATGAGGAAAATTCTGAAATGGAAATAGAAAATAAAAATATAATAGAAGCTTTAGAAAGAATGAAAAATGTAAATGCAATAATAAAACAAGAATCGAATAGTGACCAAGAAGATAAAAATAATTATACTGATATAGAAACTGAAGGAATAAAAAATGAGGAGATGGATAACTATCCAGAAGAAGAAGTAACCGACCATAATATGGAAGTTATAACAAGATATAGGAACACGATACCAAAACACATACCAATAGGACAACATAATGAATTTAAAGAATTCATAGGATCAATGTCACAAGGCGTAAACTTAAATGGATACTTTTTAGACTTAGATAATGTATATGAAGAACAAGAAATTAGCAGGAGAATAACTGATTGGAATTTAGGAATGTATATAGCATTAATGAATTCCACCCATACAGATGAGTTAGAATATACTTATAACTTGATCTCAAAAACGTTAATTGGAAAGGTAGCATATTGGATAGAATCCATAGAATATCAGTTAAAAACTGAAGTACTAAGGTATGCAACGGATTGGAAATCAATGTTACAAATATTTGATATGATATTAAAAAGAGAATTCTTAGGAGAACCTTGGATAGTAGCTAGAGACCAAGTTCTAATAGAAAGAAAAATAGAAATAATAATGAATCTAAATAACATGAAATGCTGTAAAATTAACAAATTACCAGAATATACTATAAGTTTTACTAAATTCTTTTATGAAGCTAGATTCTTACCCGAAGAAGGACATATATACCAACAATTATATTATGATCATTTACCAGAACCTTATAATACTGAGATAACTAAGGAATATAATAAGTTAGAACCCCGTGAGAACACTCTGGGTGAAAGAATAAGAGTACTAAGAGGATATCTAATGAGAAAATGTGAAGAATATAGGGTACAACAGAAGGTTAAAAAAGATAAAAAACTAGGATTAAGAGAAATATGTGGATTCACTGAAAGAAGACTAGTATTTGGATGTGAAGATAAAAAACCCTATAGGAACTATAAGAAGAGGTATAATAAGAAAAAATCATATGATAAGTACAGAAGCAAACAAAATAGAAATAATTATCCCTATAAATACAACAGATATAAGAGAAAAAGATTTAGGAAATTTAGAAATACACCAGAAAATAGGAGAAGATATAAAAATAAGAGAAAGTTTAGAAGAAAACCTTTTAAAAAGAAAGATATAAGTGAATGTAAATGTTGGAATTGTAATGAAAAAGGACATTATGCTAATAAATGTCCTAAACTGAAAGAAAAGAAAGTAAAATATATAAATACATCACAATTCATAATGGAAATAGAACAAATTAGATGGTATGCATATGAAGAGTTTTATATTAGTGAAACGGATAATGAAATGAACTTTATAAATTATGAATCATCTAGTGAAAGCAATTGGGAGGAATGGTAGCAATATACATAGAAGCAGATGTAGAATATAAAAAAATATAAATTCCTAAAACAAAAAATATTTATAGATAGTGGAGCAGATCTATGTCTAGTAAAAAAGGAAGTTTTAGCTTCATATAGATGGGAAAAATCTAATGCACATAGAACTAGGGTATCAGGATTTAATGAACAAAAGAAGGAATTAGATGTAATAGCAAAAACATGAGAATAAAGCTAAATAAAACATTATTCAGTCTACCTATTGTATATCAGAATAAGATGAAGCAATCTATATTATTAGGAAATAACTTCTTAGATTATTTTAAAACACATATAGTAACTTCAAATACCCTATCATTACAAACTCCGTGTAATAAGTGGATAGTATTAAAAAGAATTATGCCAATACGTACTATAGATACTATAAGAATAAACAATCTAAGAATAGAAAGAAATAATAATCTATAAGAATTAACTGAAAAATATAATAATTTATTAAAATCCAACTTCGGAGAAAATCCTATGAGTTTATGGGATAAGGAAAAGATATATGCTGAAATAAAATTATTAAACCCTAATGATATAATAAGATCTAAACCTATAAGGTATAGCCCTTCAGACCAAAAAGAATTTGATAATCAAACCAATGAATTATTAAAACTAAAATTAATACAAGAAAGTAAAAGTCCACATAGCAGCCCGACTTTCCTTGTAAGAAAACATAATGAACAGAAAAGGGGAAAAGCCCGTATGGTAATAGACTATAGAGAATTAAATAAGAAAACTATATTTGATGGATATTTCTTACCATATAAAAGAAATCTTATAAATAGACTAGGAAATAAGAAATGGTTTAGTAAATTCGATTGTAAAAGTGGATTTTGGCAAATAAAATTAACCAAAGAATCAAGACCTTTAACAGCCTTTAGTGCTCCGCAAGGACATTATGAATGGATAGTATTACCCTTTGGATTAAAAAATGCGCCACAAATATTTCAAAGAAGAATGGACCAAATCTTTAGAAAATTAAAAGATTTCTGCATAGTATATGTAGACGATATATTAATATATAGTGAAACTCTAGAAGAGCATATAAAACATTTAGAGCAATTTATAAAAACAATAAACCATCATGGAATATTATTGTCTGAAAAGAAATCTGAAATCTTTAAGAATAAGATAGAATATTTAGGATACAAAATAGATAAAGAAGGTATACAATTACAAGATCATATAGTAACAAAGATTGTAAATTTTAAGGATAAATTAGAAAACAAAAAAGAGGTACAACAGTTTTTAGGAATAGTAAATTATGCCTCAGATCATATTAAAGACTTACCTAAATTAAGAAAACCATTACAGGAACTAACAAAAAATAAACCTTTTGAATGGACAAAAGAACATGAAAATTGTATAAAAATTCTTAAGGAAAAGGTGAAAGATTTACCAAAACATAGAATACCCATAGAAACAGATCATTTAGAATTATATACTGATGCTAGCGATATAGGATGGGGAGCAGTCCTAATAGCATATGAGAAGGATGACATAGATAAAGAAAAGCCACATATATGTGGATATGCAGGAGGAACTTGGAAACCTAATGAATCAAACTACCACATAAATGAAAAAGAACTATTAGCTGTAAAATATGGGATTAAGAAGTTTCATTATCATTTATTGCCTGTTAAATTTGTAGTAAGAACATATAATACTCAAGTAAAAGCCTTTATTACTAATAAAATAGAATTATTACCAGAATTAAATAAAAGAAGAAAATGGCAATCTTTTTTCTGTTGTTATGATTTTGTAATAAAAAATATATTAGGAATAAAAAATGTGTTAGCTGACTATCTTAGTAGAGAAAATAACCAATGAAAATAGAATATACTAGCAGACAAGCTCAACCATGGAAAATAATATCGGGATCTATAATAATATGGACTACTACTTTAGAAGCTGTAGAATTCATAAAAAAATTTGCCCTCGAAGGATTAGATGAAAATAATACAGAAAAACTAGAAGAAGCATATAAAGGATTTCTAGAAATAGAAAAACACATTGGTTATTATTTCACTCCTAATAGAAGGTATATTGATGAATTATTAATATCAATTATTAGAAAATTAAATGCCATTGAATGTCATGCATTTTGTTTTTGTAAAGGGAAAATTTAATTGTTTGTTGTTCTTAGCAGGATATGGAAAATTTTGAGAAATATATCACTGATGTCACTTCTCATATATCAACCAATAATGAAAAAATCACCAAACTCCAAAAGGAGATAGAAACCCTGGTTCAGGAGAACCAACATTTTCTGAAACAAATTATGGAAGCTATAAAAGACAAAACAACTCTACAAGCTTCAGTTGCAATCCCTACAATAAAACCTATAACATTTTCATCAAAGCTTGCAACCATGCCATCACCTTCAACCAACATATCAACTACTCTGTCAAATTTATCAATGAGTGATAGGCTGAAACACTCACCTGAGATAGTGAAAACATATGAGCAAATGATGAAATATTATGATTATAAATCTAACCCTGATGTTTGCAGACTGACAAAATCTACAAAATATCCCAGATATATTTGTTGTGAAAATGCAAAACCTAACATAGTCTATAACCTGTTTATACATGGTTTTGTTGACAAGATCTTAACAAATGAAACCATGTATTGTATATCAAAACTACCAAGTATAATTGTCAAATCCATGGAAGCTATGGTACGGGAAATGGGAGCAGGCTCATACGGAATACAAGTTTTTGATGCATCAACTGATCTGGTTGGAAAACCCATAGTAATATGCCAACTATTCAAATTAGGAAGGAATATGGCAGATATTGTGGGAGAAACCAAAAGCTTGAAATTGCCAAATCCCTGTGATATTAACAAATTCCAAGAATGGTTATGTGAAAAACGAGCCATTGGTCTAGCTACCCTCAGGTCCAAAATACAAGATATACTACGAGCTCGGAAAGTTATAATCATTTCTGAAAGCCATGGTGGAGGTTTCACTGAAAGCATAATAACCTTATATTATGATAATACTATACAAAATTCAGGTACTATGACATTAGAGATAATGCTTGATAAAATAGAAAACCTGAAATATAATCATGCAAAACATACTACTGAATATTATCAAAGAATAACAGGTCCTAGAAAGAGACCTATTATCAGTCTAAAAGATAATGATAAAGGGAATTCTGATCCCTTTGTATGATACAAAAATGGTGTGATACACCAAAACACTGTAAATTGAATGGTGAAAACCAAAAATATGAAAGAGCTATATTACCAGAAGATAAAAGATTCCTTTCAACAACAAAATATCAAGGCAAAATGACAAAAATGGAAAAAGAAGAAAAGGAAAAGCAGATTCCCTGGAAAAGATGACAGATCCTGCAAGATATCATGGCAGACACAGAAGATAAAGATGAAGAAAATATGAAGAGACGACAAAAGAAGAAATGGCAGACAAAGAAATGGCAGACAAAGAAAATAAAAGATTCATGGAAAAAACCTGCAAAAGAGAATTATTAGTAATTATGTAAAAGAAACCGGTTATCCCGGTAATCTGTAACCATATAGAAGGACTACTATAAATAAGTCCATACATAAAATGTAAAGGATATCAAAAAAATTTCTGAAGTTCAATTCTCTCTTTGAATATGTCTGGCTAAACTTCTTCACTCTCTATAAACTCTACTAAGAATACATCATAATAATAGAAAAGATTATTTTATATGTATCATATACAATCAAGATTAATTCAGGAAAATAATACCTTGGGAAATAGCAATATGGAAGAGACCGTGTGAGGACTCCTGCATCCAGCCAAGAATATCCAAAGGAGCTTGGAGAGCGTTGAGGATAATAGGGCAAGGGTGAGTTGAGACTTCCGGTGATCAGAAAGCTATTGTAAGAGGTAAAAATTCTGATTTAAACCTGATTATGTATGATAGTATTATAAAATAATGTTCTCTAAGATTATGATGTTTAATTAGTATGAGGTTATAGGGATGATTTCATTTAAAATAATGAATTCGTTTTTGTCTACTGCTTACTACATGCAAATATTAATCGATATGAATATGTATTTTAATGCGCCTTCCCTCTTTAGGGTTCTGTGATATATAAACGATCCAGAAATTGGTTCCCCCAAAAATTGGTATGCATTGAATTAGCATAAAATGAGCCATGAATTGAACCCTAAATATCCCCTAATTGTATGTATAAAGTATTATAGACTATTATATATAAATATAATTGTACTCATATAAATTACAATATTAATAATAAAGAAATTGAAATTGAGATTATTGATTACCTGACTGGAAGTTTGGTACTGGTGGCGGACAACAGTGGCAGACAAACACAAAAGCAGGGAGGGGAGAGGACAAAAGCCGAGAGGATGAGGGGATATGTTGCAAAAAAAAGTTGGATACTGGATTATCTCAATAAAAAAGAACGGACCTATAACTATAATATATGGGCTTAAAAATTTTTGGCCCCCCAAAAAAACCAGGCCTAGGGCGGGTGACCTGGTGGACCTGGCTCTAGATCGGGCCTGATTCTCTGCTACAAATCAGTGAGAATATCCAAACTTGGTTTGATGTATTATTAAGATTTATATTTTTATGTACCTTTAGTATTATTCAGAGAAAAACTTGTGTATTCCATTATTTATAGTGGAAGTGTTTTAATGTGGGTGGTTTACTGTTATATCGTGGTTTTTCCCTTCATCTTGGAAGGTTTTTCGCGTCAAAAATCTGGTGTGCTTTTATTTTTTTGCTATTGTTATTTTAATCTATATTACTGTAATTTTCTGTTTGTTTATTGATCGGTGCATCATCCTATTTTACACAAAAGAGGAAGTATAGAGTATAGTTGTAGATAGCTTAGCTTATTGTTGCTTTAGTTGTTGTCTCTGGTAACCTTTAAGCATTGTTGTTAAAGGTTTGGTGTATCCTAGCAGAGTTTATTACACTCTTTTATTCCCAACAAAGTGGCATCAGATTAAGGTTGCTAGAAATAAGTTTCTTGTTTGTCAAAAATGGATGGGTTAGATGAAATTAGATTGAACTCAACAAATTACTCTATATGGAAGCGTATGATGGAAGACTTGCTCTATTACAAAGATTTATATAAGCCAGTTACATAAGATGATCAAAAACCTGATGATATTTCAAGTGAAGATTGGAATATGCATAGAAAAACTATTGGATTTATAAGAAGATGGGTTGAATCTAGTGTATCCGAAAATGTTTGTGATGAAACTGAAGCTCATATTCTATGGAAAAAATAGGAGAGTACCTTTGAGAAGAAAACGCCAAGAAATAAAACCGCACTAATTAGAAGGCTTGTTAATCTGAAGTATAAAGATGGAAGCAGCATGATAGAGCACACAAATCAGTTTCGGAGCATTGCCAACAAATTGGTCACCTTATAATTTAGCTTGATGATGAGGTTCAAGCTTCGTTACTTTTTATCTTATTGCTTGACAGTTGGGAAATATTAGTGGTGACAATCAGCAACTCTGCACCAAATGGAAAACTAACCATGGATTTGGTTAAAGATAGCTTGTTAAATGAAAAGGCAAGAAGAAAAGAAGCAGGTGAATCTTTTTCAGTGACACTTCTAGCGCATAAAGAGGAAAGACCTGGAAGGAGTCAACAAAGAAATTGGCACAATTTCAGCAAATGAGATCATTCCAGGGGAAGATTTAAATCTAGATCAAGAAAAAATGTGACTTGTTACCATTGCAACAAACCTGGACATATGATTAAAGAGTGCAGAATTTTAAAAAGAAAACAGAAAGGCAAGAAGAACGAGAACGAGGTAAATACAATTTCTAATGATGGTGATGTACATACTGTCCTTGATAGCGCATATGTCAATATTGCTTATCAGGATCAGATTGGGTGATCGATTCCGGTGCCTCATACCATGTAACATCTCATGCTGAATTTTTTACAAGCTACACCAGTGGTAATTTATTGTGTTTTGCATTAATTTGGATATTTATTTAATAGGTTTTGATTTTTTATTATAGGATACCAGGAAATTCTAGATTTGTAAGGATTTGGAGTAAAAAGTTTTATTTTGGAGTGAAAATAGAAAAAAAATTCGTATTATTGGACTACATAGACTCTAAATATTGTTTGGCCCGTATCTTGAGTTCCATAAATTCGTTTCTGACGATCTTACAGTCCACGCAAATCCCACAGAATTCTCTTTAATTCAGAGATACTCCAGTAAGGAGAATCCAATGAAAACAGCCCAGAAACTGCAGAGAACAGACAACTACAAATTTTAATTATAGAATCCTACTCGGTCTAGAATTCTCACTTGTAATTGGATTAGAATAATAAAATACTTTTATTATTAGAGGAGACTTCAGTTTTATTAGCTAGATACACAGAGAAACATACATACGTACTATTACAGAGCTAGGGTTTTCAGTTTCTCGATCTCTTTGATAGCACTTTGTTTTAGCTTGGATATTGATTTCTTCATTAATCTGAAGTTAAACGTATTTCTATCTATTCTCGTTTTATTAGTATATGTTCTACATGGCATTCATCATTGTTTTTATTGCTTTTACATCTAGCATGAGTGAATATGTTAGGTCACACTTTCACTGTAGAGGGGGTGAATACAGTGTTTATTACAATCAAATCAAACTTCAAGAACTTATGTAACAGAAAACAAACTTTATTGAAACAATAAACTCTGTTACAATCTGGAACTGTTATCTCTCAGTGATGAACAAAATATCACGAGAGCTGCTAGGGTTACAGTAAATAATATTCTCGATAATGATAACACTTATAGTGTAAACCCTATGTCTGTGTTTATATATTACACAGTTACAAGATAATCGCTAATTGATATGGAATATAATTCTGCTTCCTAATATATATCAATCAGATATCTTTTCTTCCAAGTATTCCATTCTTTACGGAATTCCTTCTTCATGCATATCTCTTCTTATGTTTATCTTGATCTTCTTAACTTTAATCAGCTACTGTCCTTATCTGATCGTCCTTCAGCACTTAAGTTTTGATATCTATCTCCTGATGCTTATCTCCTGATAACATAAGTACTGATATCCCTTAAGTCCTGACGTCCAGTATAAGTACTGATCTCCAGTTAAGTACTGATTTGTCCTGTTCAAATAAGATCTGAAATCTAAACATAAAACATATTAGCCATGATATTATCAAATATATCTAACAATCTCCCCCAACTTGTAAATTAGCAAAATATACAAGTTTAACAGATATTTGATGATGTCAAAAACATTAAGTACAAATGCATGAGAATTAGACAAGATAACTACAACTTACAGTCCTTAAAGCTTTTACCAATTCAACTTCTGATAACAACTTTAGTCTGTATACATATCAGAATTTAAGCAGTTGTAGATCTTCGACTTGGCTTCATCATTTTCTGATCTCTCTGATGTCAGAAGTTATTCTGAGATAATTCTTCAACAAACATTTCTCAGCATATCTGAGTTCATCAATCATTCTCCGTTTGACATCTTTAAGCTCTGCAGTATCTTCACCAGTTTGAAATATTGCAGCTCTGAGATCATTAATCTTTGTTTTTCTCAACTCCTGATCTAGTCTTATGACATAAGCTTTGTCAGACTCTAGATTGAATTCAAGCCCCTTAATACCAAGATATGTTCTGATCTGTGCAGTATTAGGCTTCATATCAACAATATCACCATTGTGATTTCTGTACTTTGGAACATATATGCTGTCAGACTTAACAGAATAAAGTCTTTTCTGTCTCTGAATCTGTTCTTTCAAATAGTTTGCAGCAGTCCCTGTCAATCTGTCATCCACTTGAAGTAAGAATAATACATGCTCCAATTCTTCAAAATACTTCAATGGAATGGCATTTTGTCTTATATGATAAACCCTACCATCTGTCATGAAATACAACAAGATGTGTTCCTTCAAGTAGGTATGGTAAACCATTTGTACAGATTCCAATTGATTCAATCTTTCAGGAGTTGCTCCAATTCCTGGTTCACTCAAGGAAGTTGGATCATTGGTAGTGTTGTGTACTCTTCTTTCATCAGCACTTTCCAATCCAGTTTTATCTCTTGCTTCCTTTCCAGTAACTACTCTAGCTTCAAAACGACTTGCAGTAGTCTTCAAAGGTTGAGTTTGTTTTGCTTTAGTGAATCCTGGTAGGAGTGTTTTTGATCTTCCTTCTGATATCAAGTTAACTTGAGCTGTGTCAGAGGTTACTTGCTTCTTTTGAATATCAGAACTTTTAAATTTCTTGACTCTGAACAACTTGAGCCATGTCAGAGGTTGTTTTAAGAACTTTTCTTGAAGTCAGAGCAAGATTATCTTTGTCATCAGTAATTTCTTCATCTTCAGGAGGTACATAAACTTTAACAGGTTCACCAACCTTTTCTTTACCCTTGGATCTTGGATCTATCTTTGGTTGTGATTTAGCAAATGTTGCTTCAGTTTGTGCCTTTTCTTTAATCACAATACCTTTCAGTTTTGGAAGTGACTTTTTACCAGAAGCTTCAGATTTAGATGTGGCTTTCTTTGATTTAAGTCTAGCTTCTTCTTCCTTTAAACTTTCCAAGTCCATTCCTGGATTTTCTTGAAGAAATAACTGTCTTGACATTTCTTCATCAAGATCTAGAAGTTCATCAGAATTTATTCTTTTACCAGTATCAGAACTTATTCTCTTCCCAGTATCAGAACTTATCCTGTGACTTGCAATTTCAGCATTTCTTGATGAGAATCTTTTACCTTGACTATGACCTCCACCCATTCCAGAGTTTCCTTGGTCATCTTTTTCATCATCCTTTCCTTGCAGTGTCTTGTCATCCTTGCATTTGGACTTAATCACTTTCTCCCCCTTTTTGGCATCAGCAGGAAGTAGAAGAGAGATAAGCAATTCCACTGAAGATTGGATTTCAGTCAGTTGTGATTGCTGAGAAGCTTGATTTTGCAAAATTTTATCAATCTGTGCTTGTTGACGATCTTGAGTCTTCTCAATATAAGCAATCCTGTCCATAGATGGTTGAAAGAACTTTTTCTTATCAAGTTTCCAAACTTGTTCTTGTTTGATAAAGTTCTCCTGAATCTTGTGTATTTCTGCATGAGTAGTTGAATGAAGACCTTGTAGATGTTTAGTACTCAATGCAGTGACACGAAGCTGAGTTTTGAAATCATCAGAATTTAACATTTCATCAGCTTTAGTCAAGTGCTCAGTAAGATGTAACGCAGATGGAATACATGAGACTGAGTTCCATTCCTTAGTCCACTCCTGTCCTGCAGGAGTTTCACTCCAAGGCACTGGTGGTTCCTCTGTAACAAACTTCTTTACTAGTTCAGACTTAGAAAGAGGAATGTGTCCTGAAGGACCTGCTGCATCAGTATTTGCAGTTGGAGCAGCATCACCAGTATCTCCAGCATGTGCAGCATCAGAACTTATAGAATAAGTATCATCTGATATAATAGCAGTGTGAGTAGCAATGGAGGCGTCAGCATCCTCTAATTGCTGATCTGATGCTAAGTTCTGATCAACAGCCATATCCTGATGCTCACCTAAAGTCTGATCATCAGTGTCTAGATGCAGAGAAGGTGACTTAGATAATTCCGGAGTTTGAATAGCATCAGTAACAGGTGTTGGCAAAAGATTTGTTGCTGTTGGAGCTTCTAAGAAAATTACTCCAGGCATAACTAAGTGTTGATCAGCATTATCAGCACTTGTGCCTTGATTACCAGGAGACACAGATGGGAAATTAGCCTTGTCAGATACAGTTTCCTGAGATGGAGTAGATGGAGAAGAAGTAACTGGATCAAATTCTTTTTCTTGTGAGATCAGAGATTCCTGATCCCCTTCCTTAGCTGCTTCCTCCTCATCATCTGAAACTGGCCTTTTTGCCCTCTGTTTCTTGTATTTCCTTGGTAATTTAGAGTCCTTGGAAGTTTCAGGAATTGTCATTTTTCTAAGCCTCTTGAGAAGCTTAGATCCTCCAAGTTCAGAATCCTTCTGAGAAATCTTTTTCTCAGCTGCAGTTACCACATGTTCTGAAGAAAGAATCTGTTCCTCAGAATCTGATTCATCTCTCAAAGTAATCCTCCTCTTCTTCTGAGGTGTTTGAGAAACAGTCTTTGTTCTCTTTGACTTAGAAGATGTAGGCTTCACATAGGACTTGAGATATGTTCTGAGAGATGGTTGAGAGGTTTGAGGTGGCTGAGTAGAGGTGGTAGGTGCTGATGAACCAGGTTCTGATGTTTGAACATCAGGATAAAGTGCAGTGTACTTAACAGGATCATAGGTGATTAAGGCTTGTTTGACAGATAAAGGTATTAAGAGGGGTCTTAACACAGCCTTTTTAGTATCAGAAGATAATAAATCAGTAAAAGCTCTCTTAGCTATTCTGAAAGATGGAATCAGATCACCAAAATTTTGGGGTGGATTACAACAAAAACTATAAATAAGCTGACAAAATCTTGCAAAATATACAGTATTGCGATCTTCTGTCATCCTATCCCCAATAAAACCTAAGACTGCTCGTGCATAATCAAAATCAGTGTGATTTAGAAGTGCATACCCGATTTGTTGGCTGAATATGGGAATTGCATCAAAATTTGAACATTTGTTGGCGAAAGCTTTGGTAATGCAATCAAAGAAGAAACTCCATTCCCTCCTTATGAAAGATCTCTTCAACTGTCCAAGCTTGGTCAATGTTCCTTCATATCCCAGACTAACCATCATGTTTTGAAGAACTGAGTCATCAACAGTAGAATAAACACAGTCCTCAGGTAGCTGTAATGCCTGTCTAACTGTAGACAAAGTCACAACATACTCATCTTCCCCTGATGAAAATATTATACTTGGGGACCCTTGAGCACCACCATTGTCATATACTCCACTCCTCCAAAACTCCAGTACTTGAACTCCAGAAATGGATGTAGGCTCAGTTAGAGCAAACCCAATATCAGAACTAGTGAGAAAGTCTTTGCTCCATCAAAGAGAATGTCCTTGGGTGCCATTATGTTTGGAAAGAAATCGGTAACCTTTAATGTGTTTGAGAAAATGCCTCTTAAAAGAAAATCGTCAGTAGATGAGAGAGTTGAAAAGTAAAGAGAGAGATAAAATATAAAGGTAAATAAAAGATTTGACAATCTTTGCTCTCTTTTACTTATACACAAAAAGTAACCGTTGAGGACACATGGCAGACATGCAATTAAAAGTAGTGGTAAATACCTTGACACCTGTTATACATAGAGAAGGCAAAAAGTAATGGGCACGGTAAATAAGGAATAATTACCACCCACTTGCAGTTTTTCAAGGAAAAACCGTTCCACTTACCTATATTCCATTAATCAAGGTGAATCAGTTTTAATTTAAAATTGAAACTGTTCCCACTAATTCAAATATTTTACTCTGCAATATCAATATTCTGAAAAAAAACTGTGTGTGAGAATGAGTAAAATCAATCAGTTAAGTAAGTACTGATAAAACATTATCAGAACTTAAAGTCAGACACAATTTATACGATCATCAGAATATTTATCAGGATTTATTAATGCGTATCAAAATTTCTCAGAGACAAGATCATAAGACAAAAACAAATTCCATTAATATATCAAAATAATACATTGATGAAATTGAAATTACATCAGAACTTTTACAATCTTGTCCTAAGCTTCTAAATCTAACATCAACAGCCTTAGTCCTAGCTAAGAAGCCTGACAAAGCTGAGGATGAAGAAGAACAGGAAGAAGACGAGATTAAGTCATCTTCCTCTTCCTATCTTCGACAAACAAGATAGCGAGTCGAATGATTCGCTCTTGCTGACGGATAGCTTCCCGCCTTTCCTCCTCCAATCGATCAAGATGAAGCTGGTAGTCCATCTCGAAGAACAGAAGTCGGTTCAGCACCGCCTGTGGGACAGAGCCCCATATCTCTTCAGGAATGGCAGTTACATGCCACTCCTACTGCCAGTCGGCTAAGGCTTAGCTCCATATGAAAATTTTGGTAATTCAAAAACATGTTGAATCGGACCATGATGTTTTTGAAAAAGAATATGAAGTTAAGATTGTGAGAAAAATTGATGGAAAGGCTAATGTGAAGTGGCTGTTTATATAGGCAATAGAATGCCAGGAGACGCGAAGATATTTAATGCTGACAGATAGAGTTAAGTCTACCTCGTCTCCCTAGACTTGAAAAAGAATAACAGTCATTTGAAAAGGAATGTGCACATGTAACAAGAGTGAACTGTTCAAGGACGAGTGCCATTAGTCCTAACCATAGACTATTAATCTTCCACTTCAACATATTCTAAATTAATCTGAGACTGTTACCAAATTTTACTCACAGATAAGTCAAGTAAAGGGTTAGACTGAAAAATCAGAACTTAGACCTATACCAGAACTTAACAGTCATCAGAACATAATGTCTTAACTCGAACAAGGAATATCTATCTTAGTAAGTTTTCATACAAGTTCTGAGTTATAGTCTTCAGAACTTAATCATCAGAACATATAACTAGAACGTGTCCTCAGAATTTGTGCAAGGTGACACAGTGACTGTTTGTCTAAAAGAACATAGACCACCACAAAAATTTCATCATTCATATGGAGTGATTTGTGTGTGCATTAAGCTAAATAACTAATAAAGAGTAAAGTCTGATTTACTTCAGTACATCTTAGAAATAAGTCATAATTAAAATTTTGCTAAAGAGCTGTCATTATCCTGAAACCTACTGATAAATGAGTTCATGCATGAGTCCACCTCAACTGTTTTTGTGCTAATTTTATGCATCTTTTTAAATTCTATTTTACAGTGGCTTCTCAGTGTAAGTGAGTTACGACTGCTTATCAGAATTTATGCTATTATCAGAGTATTTCTCCAGTAATCATAGAGTGTGAAAAGTCACCAAGAAAATATTTTGCTTTTCTAATGCATATTTACTTAATACCAGCTATGCACTTGGGTCGTCCCATTCACATTTTTACTCTAGATCTCAAAGGAGTACCTGATATTATTCTTTGATTCTTTTTCTTCTTCTTTTGATAAGTGAGGTTTATCAGCACTTAGTACATTCAGCAATTTTACTAGAATCAGAACTTAAACAGATGAGTAGCATTATTCTAATTTGGGACTTAGTAATAAGATGAATAAAGTAAACTAAACTAAGCTCAAGTATCAGAATTTGCTTGTGTCATAAGATTTCCACAGAAATAATTACTTCTTTCATGGGATCATTTGTTTATTGAAGACTAGTAGGTCAGTATCTAGCACAATTATCCTCATAGGATTGAATGATTACTTAAACAGATATATCACTTATTAGAGTTAAGAGATATCTATCAGATAACAGTCAGTACTTAAAAACATTTATCAATTAAGCACAGAATACACAAAGAGATTAATTCTGTAAATACTGATCATAAAGTCTGATAACATAGAACAAGTTTAAGCAGATTTAGAGAAAGAACCTGAAATCATTCCAAGTTCATTTACCAATCTTGTAAAGGTAGCTTCACACAGTGGTTTTGTGAAGATATCTGCTACTTGTTGATCTGTGGGAACAAAATGCAATTCCACTGTACCTTCATCCACATGTTCCCTGATGAAATGGTACCTGATGCTGATGTGCTTTGTCATAGAGTGTTGAACTGGATTACCTGTCATAGCAATAGCACTTTGATTATCACAGTAAATAGGGATTTTGAAATATGTTAACCCATAATCCAGTAACTGATACTTCATCCAAAGAATCTGTGCACAGCAGCTTCCTGCAGCAATATACTCTGCTTCTGCAGTTGATGTGGAAATTGACTTTTGTTTCTTGCTATACCAAGAAACCAATCTGCCTCCAAGAAATTGGCAGCTTCCACTTGTGCTTTTCCTGTCAATTTTGCAACCTGCAAAATCTCTGTAATCAGTAATATCGACTGAATTACCAGTATCCTTATCCAGTTTTGTTGCAGTGGCCATGGGAGTGGATGCACTTGAACAGTCTTGCATTCCAAATTTCTTCAGCAAGTTTCTGGTGTACTTAGATTGACAAATAAAAGTGCCTTCTTCACTCTGCTTGACTTGAAGGCCCAGAAAATAACTAAGTTCTCCCATCATACTCATCTGATATCTTGACTGCATTAGTTTGGCAAACTTTTTGCAAAGTTTGTCATTTGGAGACCCAAAAATGATATCATCAACATAAATCTGGACCAAAAGTAAGTCCTTGCCATGGTTGAGATAGAACAGTGTTTTGTCAATAGTTCCTCTGTTGAATCTACTTTCCAGAAGAAACTGAGCTAAAGTCTCATACCATGCTCTAGGAGCTTGCTTAAGTCCATAAAGTGCTTTATCAAGCCTGTAGACATAATCTGAATGTTTGGTATCTACAAAGCCTGGAGGTTGTTCAACATATACTTCCTCCTCCAATTCTCCATTGAGAAAAGCACTTTTCACATCCATTTGAAAGACAGTAAACTTTTTGTGAGCAGCATAAGCCATGAATATCCTTATGGCTTCTAACCTAGCAACTGGCGCAAATGTTTCATCATAGTCAATTCCCTCCTGTTGAGAATATCCTTTTGCAACCAGCCTTGCCTTGTTCCTTACAATTATGCCATCACTGTCAGTTTTGTTTCTGAATACCCATTTTGTACCAACAACAGATCTATTCTTAGGTCTTGGCACTAAGGTCCAGACTTTGTTTCCTTCAAATTCATTCAACTCTTCCTGCATTGCTTGCACCCAATCAGCATCTTGAAGAGCTTCTTCCACTTTCTTTGGCTCAGACTGAGAGAGAAAAGAATTGTAAAGACATTCATTCGAAGTACCCGTTCTAGTTCTGACACCTGCATCAGGATTTCCAATTATCAAATCAGGTGTATGTGATTTTGTCCACTTCCTTGAAGATGGAAGGTTTTCTCTAGAACTGGATGCTCCCCCATGATTCATGCTGTCTTCGTTTTCATTTTCTGATGCTCCCCCTGAAACTATGCTCTCTGAGTTGGATCCTTCAGCATTTAGATTTTCAGCACTGTCAGTACTTGGCTTATCAGAACTTGACGAATCAGAACTTGAAGAGCCAGATGTATGTTCTGATGCTTCTTGAGATGTGATAATATCTTGAGTATGCTCCCCCTGTATTGGTGCATCTTCCTTTGACGTAGTCACCACAGTTTCAATAACATCAGAGTTTAATCCATCAGAGTTTACAGTATCAGGACTTAGACTGTCAGGACTTAAGGTATCAGAATATGAATCTTCATTTTCAAATCTCAGCTGATCATGATCAATGCAATCTTCAAGTCCAGTGATCTTCTTGTCATCAAAAGAGACATTGATAGATTCCATGACCACTTTTGTTCTCAAATTATAGACTCTGAAGGCTTTTGTGGAAAGTGGATATCCAACAAAGATTCCCTCATCAGCTTTTAGATCAAACTTGGATAGCTGTTCAGGATGAGTCTTGAGAACAAAACACTTACATCCAAATACATGAAAGTATTTCAGATTTGGCTTCTTGTTCTTCACCATCTCATATGGTGTTTTTCCATGCTTGTTAATGAGTGTTGCATTTTGAGTAAAACAAGCAGTCTGCACAGCTTCAGCCCAGAAATAGGTTGGAAGCTTTGCTTCTTCAAGCATTGTTCGTGCAGCTTCAATGAGAGTTCTATTCTTCCTTTCAACAACTCCATTTTGCTGTGGAGTTCCAGGAGCAGAAAATTCCTGCTTTATTCCATGATTTTTGCAGAACTCTTCCATTATCAGATTCTTGAATTCAGTGCCATTATCACTCCTCAAAATTTTCACAGAATCTTTGATCAATTTATCCAGATGTTTGACATGATCAATCAGGATAGATGCAGTTTCACTTTTTGTGTGCAAGAAATACACCCATGTGTATCTGGTGAACTCATCTACTATGACCAACGCATATTTCTTCTTTGCAATAGACATGACATTCACTGGACCAAATAGATCAACATGAAGTAGATAATAAGGCTCAAGAATTGATGATTCAGTCTTGCTCTTGAATGAAGATTTTCTTTGTTTGGCCTTCTGACATGAGTCACAAAGACCATCAGGAGCAAACACTGATTTTGGCAGTCCTCTCACAAGATCTTTCTTGATCAGTTCATTTATCTTGTTGAAGTTTAAATGAGAGAGTTTCTTGTGCCAATTCCAGCTTTCTTCAATTGAGGCTCTACTCACTAAACAGATTGCAGAACCATCAGAACTTGTTGAAAGCTTAGCTTCATAAATGTTACCACGCCTGAATCCCTTCAGAACAACTTTTCCTTTAGATTTACTAACTATTTCATAATGTTCTGCAAAGAAATCAACATGATAACCCCTGTCACAGATTTGACTTATACTCAGTAAGTTGTGTTTAAGTCCTGAGACCAGAGCTACATCTTTAATGATGACATTCCCAAGATTGATATTGCCATATCCCAAAGTTTTTCCAATGTTGCCATCTCCATAAGAAACACTTGGGCCAGCTTTCTCCACAAAGTCTGATAGCAGGGCCTTATTTCCAGTCATATGTCCTGAACATCCACTGTCCAGAACTAAAATATTTTTCCTGTTGCCCTGCAATCAAAAAGACCACTAATTATTAGTTTTTAGGACCCAGACTTGCTTGGATCCTTTGGCCTTTTTAGGTTTGTTAACATTTGCAGCGGATTTAGCATCAGATTTTATGTTAACAGTTTTCTTATCATAACTTATACTACCAGACTTTGAATCAGAACTTACACTAGAAGGAACAACAGAAACTTTCTTTAAAGAAGGTTTTATTTGATAATAATCATAGTACAAACTATGATATTCCTTACAAGTATAAATGGAATGCCATAAACTACCACAATGAAAACAAGGATTTTGTGGTTTGTATCTAACAGACTGACTCTTAACTCCTGATTTTGAAGATAAGGAGTTAATATTCTTATTCTTCCTGCAAAAAGAAGCCAGATGGTTAGAACTTCCACAGTTATGACATGCTTTCCTAGGAGCATCAGGAACAGATTTATAGTTATTGCTTTTATTCACACCTTCCTTTCCATTCCTGTTTTTCCTAGGTGATTTTACCTTGTTTGCATTCTTAACATCTTTCAGCTTATGCTTAAGCTGCTTCTTTGTCATTAAGCCTATGTTAACTTCAGCTGTCTTTTCCTGTTTTAGTTTGTCAGAAGCTAATTCCTTTTTAACTTCTGATTTCTCATTTTCAGATTTTTCAGTTACAAACTTAACAGGTTTTAACTTCGGCTTTTGCTTATCAACAGGCTTAATTTCTACAGTTCCTTTTTCATTTTTATTTTCTCCATAACCTAAGCCCTCTTTCCAGTTTCCACTGCTTAGCAAATTTTGAGTTGTTTTGCCAGAGTTAGTCCAAGTCCTAATAATCTCTCTCTCCTTTTCTAACTCAGTTTTTAGAGATTCATTCATTTTTAGCACTTCATCCCTAACATAAAAAGCATCATCTCTATCCTTCTGAGTTTGATGGAACATGACTAACTCTTTTTCTAAGAAATCATTTCTTTTCCTAAAAGCAAGATTTTCAGAAGTTAATCTTTCACATGTTAAAGTTTGATCTCTATAACTAACAAACATGGTTTTAAGATATCTTCTCAACTCATTAATATCATCAGTATGAAAAGCATAAGTAGTCTGAGGTACCTTTGTTTCAGCAGCTTCAGAACTGCTCTCAGAACTTGATTTATCAGCATTTGCCATCAATGCATAGTTCTCCTCACTTTCAGAGTCTGAGGTGTCTGTCCAGCTTTTCTGCTTTGTGACAAGAGCTTTGCCTTTATCACTCTTGGTCTTCTTGCAATCAGGAGATATGTGGCCTTTCTCACCACAATTATAACATTTAACATTGGCATAATCTCCTCTGTCAGACTTTCCTCTTCTTCCTTCAGATCTTCTGAAATTCTTCTTATCAGAACTTATGCCTTTCCTGGAAAACTTCTTTCCCTTCCTGAACTTCCTGTATGCAATCTTTGTGATTCCTTTCACCATAAGAGCACACAGCTTCATCATCTCCTCATCAGCATCAGTTTCAGGCAAGCTTTCAGAATCTGAGTCATCATCACTCTCAGAACTTGATGACTCAGTATCAGACTTTATGAAAAGAGCTTTACCCTTGTCTTTCTTTGAGGAAGGTGCTTTGGGGGATTCCTCTTCAGCCTTGAGAGCAATTGTCCTTGACTTTCCTCCTTTCCTCTTGCTTCTTTGTTCCATCTCAAGTTCATGAGTCTTGAGCATTCCATAGATTTCATCAAGAGTTGTTTCATCAAGATTGTAGTGGTCTCTTATTGTTGTTGCCTTCAAATCCCAGCATTCAGGAAGAGCTAACAGGAATTTTAGGTTGGTATCTTCAAGATCATACTCTTTATCAACCAATGACAAATCATTCAAAAGTTTGACAAATCTATCATATAAATCATTCAATGACTCATTAGATTTTGAGTCAAAATGTTCATACTCTTGAGTGAGTATTGTCTTCCTGTTCTTCTTAACTGTTTCAGTTCCTTGACACCTTGTCTCCAGTGCATCCCATATCTCCTTGGCAGTCTTGCAGTTGATTACCCTGTTTGACATTACATTATCAATGGCACTATGCAGTAAGTGTCGTACCTTGGCATCCTTAGCAATAGATGCTATATCTTCAGCAGTGTAATCACTCTTTTCCTTTAGTACAGTCTTTGCTGCTTCACCTGCAACTACAACAGCGAGCTTGGTAGGTTTGTGAGGCCCTTCCTTGATTCTATCAAGGTATTCTGGATCTGTTGCTTCCAGAAACATGGTCATCCTTACCTTCCATATGGGATATTCAGATGGTCTCAATATGGGAACTCTGATAGTCTCATATCGACTCTGAATTGATGTCTTTGATGATTCCTCAGTTTTGGTAGGCTTAGTTGGAGTTTCTGTGTCAGACATGATTGTGTTTGGATCTTTAACTGTATGTGTGTTAACAGAAGGCTCTGATACCACTTGTTAGGTCACACTTTCACTGTAGAGGGGGTGAATACAGTGTTTATTACAATCAAATCAAACTTCAAGAACTTATGTAACAGAAAACAAACTTTATTGAAACAATAAACTCTGTTACAATCTGGAACTGTTATCTCTCAGTGATGAACAAAATATCACGAGAGCTGCTAGGGTTACAGTAAATAATATTCTCGATAATGATAACACTTATAGTGTAAACCCTATGTCTGTGTTTATATATTACACAGTTACAAGATAATCGCTAATTGATATGGAATATAATTCTGCTTCCTAATATATATCAATCAGATATCTTTTCTTCCAAGTATTCCATTCTTTACGGAATTCCTTCTTCATGCATATCTCTTCTTATGTTTATCTTGATCTTCTTAACTTTAATCAGCTACTGTCCTTATCTGATCGTCCTTCAGCACTTAAGTTTTGATATCTATCTCCTGATGCTTATCTCCTGATAACATAAGTACTGATATCCCTTAAGTCCTAACGTCCAGTATAAGTACTGATCTCCAGTTAAGTACTGATTTGTCCTGTTCAAATAAGATCTGAAATCTAAATATAAAACATATTAGCCATGACATTATCAAATATATCTAACAGAATAGTTTAATTCTAGGACGTAAAGGGAAGCCATGTTTGCATCATGAATATGCTTTAATTTGATTAGTAGTTTAATGGGTAAAAAGTAATTCTAGTCGATATATTTTAATACTTAATTTATGTAATTGGCCAATATCATAGATTATCTGTATGCAATAGGGGTAATAGATCAGGAGATTTTACTCACTAGAGGCACACATACGATAACAGAATTGAAAGTGAGAGCGGGAGTATCACTGGATTTCTGAAAGTGTTATTTCTTGAGAAAGATTAACTTTTACTTTAATTAATTGACTCACTGAATCGCTATACTTTTATGATTATCTTGGTATAAACATGGTGAATCCTGCATCGCCTTAGACCCTAAGTTAATTGATTTAAAACATATTTAATTTGCATTAGTAAGCTAGTTAAAAACCTTCAATATTCGTTCTTCTCTTGGAAATAATTCATAACAGTTAAATTGAAATTCTTAAAACTTAGTCTCCTTGTGGATATGACCTGCACTTGCCATTTTCAAATATAGATGGTCCGGACCATTCAATGTTACCGATGTTAAATTTCATGGTGCTATTGAAATAATGAGATCTGATGGAGGAAAATTTAAGGTAAACGGTCAACGCCTGAAATTATATGCGGATGGTTCATTTGTTGGAAAATTGGAGATGGTTCATCTCAACAACCTCGATACTGAGCTTTAAATCGAGGGTATAAATCAAGCTAATGACTCTAAAGGAGCGCTTTTTGGGAGGCAATCCAACATGTTGGTAATGTAATTTTTTTATATATTTATTACTATTATTATTAGTAGTATATTATTGTATTATTATTATTATTACTATTTTTTTATTTAATTATTTTTGTACATTCTTTAGAGGTTAGTTCATTTTTGTATTTAATTTTTACTCCTTCATGGTGCCTTGATAATTTTTGTGTGAAATATTTCAGGTTGTAAAAAAAAATCTGTAGTGCAGTTTATTCTCCCAGTGGTGCAACTGGCGCTTGGAAAAAAAAATTCATGACCGCGGTGTGTATCCTACTACCTGCGGTATGCAAAGCCTCTGTTAAAATTATTTTTTTAACGGTGCTCTAGCATGCAAACTATAACATTTGGGTACCCGCGGTGCGTGTACAGCTGCCAGCGGTGCCCCTGGCCTCTGGAATGTGATGTACCAAAGCATATTTGCCCCATTATTATTGTATACTTAAGTACTAGTATATACGTAGGTTTGTTCGTTTACTATTTTTTTTCTTTTCTTTTAGTTGTTAATATATATATGATATAAATATTTGTGCATATTATTATTTTTTGTTGTGTTTACATAATTATAATACTTGTTTATATATATTATAATTAATATTTATGTATATTATTTTTAGAATATTATTTATTATTTGTATATAATATTAATATTTTTATTTTATTATTATTATTTATGTACAATATTTTTATTATAATTTTTATTATATGTTATTATTATTATTTTTAATTTTCTATTCTCTATTTTTTATATACTTATTATTAATATAATAATTATTTTATTTTATTTTCAATTTTATGTATATATATATCTATTTATTTTTGTAAATCCTAGTTTGTATTATATATATATATAATACCAATGTATTTTATTTTTGTATATATACATATCCAACATATAAAAAATAACAAAAAGTAATTGTTTTTTTGTAATTATTGTTAAATATTTGTAGTACTTATGTTATTATACAGTGTGGGCATCTCTTACGTTCATGTAAGCACTAGTAACCTAAACCGCATAACAGGGGAGCTCTGCAAGAACAATGATTTCACCGAGCCTTTTTCTTCAAGGAGTTCTTTACGTTGAGTTTAAGTCTTGAAAGACGCACAAGGGGGTGATTTTGTTTTGCTTCTGCCGTCTCTGTCTCTACAACAAGTACTAGAACAACATCACTATATTGTTCCATATTCCTTCTCTGTCACGAAGTCTAGTTCTAATCAAATTCTGCCACACTTTAATACCAAACAAACGCAACATCATTGTTCAACAACCGCAAGAATAACTGCTCTATGGCACTTTCGTGACTTTATTTTGCTTCTACTTTTATTTACTCTGTCTCTATACTAGCTATAGGTTCATCTAAATCACCTATAAAGAAGAAACATAAGCAGCTTCGTGAATCAACCTTTCCTGATATTCAAAAATATCCAGCTGTTAACACCGTTGGAGATACACAACGGTCCCGATATGCCACTTTATCTGAACATCCAGTCCTTCTCAACAGGTACACAGATTTTACGTGTATTAATAGGTTGGCTATTGTTACAAAATTCGAACATAAACTAGCTAAAGTTGGATGGAGTAATCTCTCGGACATGAATGAGCCCTCTTATGCTCCTCTTACGTATGAGTTTCTCAGTTCTTTCACTATTTCTAGCGAGGGGTTGTTATCTTTTCGGATTGCAAATACAAATTATGAGATTACAAAAGCTCAGTTGGCCAACATGTTCAACTGGCAGTTAGTAGAGCAACAACCACTTCATGAAAATTATGCTACACCTTTTTGGCTCAAAATCACAGGATTTCCTAGCACTCAAAGATATATTGCTCAATGTGCTTCAGTTTCGCATATCATAAGCCCCTGCTAACGTTATTTTACTCGACTTTTATCATTTACTATATATGGTCATGCTGAGAGTAACAACAAAATTCAAACAGGGGAGCTTGCATTATTGTACTACTTAGATGCGGAACTTCCAGTCGATTGGACGAGTTTGTTGATAGAAAGATTCTTGTATCACGCCAACAGGCATACTGGTGCTCTATTTATTGGAGGATTTGTCACTCGAATCGCATAGAAGCTGGTTGTTTTTAGTCGTTATACAACTAACTTAAAGGCGGCAACGAGGTGGTCGTCCCACATTGATTCCAAGTAAGTCACTGATATGCATATGTTACGTCGACTTGGCCGTAAGGAGGGGTTGTCTCCAGCACCTCACAAACGTGATAGATTCCAACAAGAGATGATCGCAGAGCCAGTGGTACCTCTCGAGCAACAAGTTGCCGAGCTAAGAGCAAACCTGATTCAAATCATGCAAAATCAAGAGAGGATGGGGAAACAATTGGATGGCATCTCTGTTTCCATTCAGAGATATTTTTCGCATTATACACCTTGATCTCAGGGGAGTTTTTTATCTTTTTAGTTTGGACTTTTGTATTTTTTTCTGTATTTTTTAGTTAGTTCATTGGGGACAATGAACCAGTTAAGTGTGAGAATGAGTTCCTAGTGCTAAAAATTAAAAAAAACTCATCATAAAGATTAAAAAAAAACTCAAAAAAATTTAGAATTTTTAAAAAAAGTCTTGTATATTGCCATGCCTCGTAGTGTGTAAACAATTATACGTACACATCTCGTGAGCTTCTTTTGCATGATTAGTTGATATGTCATATCTATAGAAAATCATTTGTTGCATGATGATTCCTTGTGTGTGCTTGCAAAAATTCTAAAACTTGATATACATCTTTGTCAATTTTAGTAAGTATTGAAGCATGCTTTCACTTTGTGAGATCTTGAGCCTAATTTGTGATTGATACATTTTATGTCAGTCGATTTTTATTGTTGTGTGTTGTTCATCATGGATTATGTTGCTCTAGAACTTGTTTTAAATCTTGTTGAGACTACATGGTATGTGTATGCATAAAAATGATAAAGGCACTAGGATGAACCTTATTTACCTAAACAGTATCCATAAATTATATCCCTAGTGAACCCTTTTGAGCTTTTTATCCGTTCTTTTGATATATCACCTATCTAAATGCTTGAACCTATTTGTTCGCTCTTGTCTTGATTTACTAATAGAACATTTTGATTCATTTGAGGGTTGGTGATACATAGTGTGGGGATTTCTTTGTTGAAGTGTAAATAATTTGGTGGGTATCAACTTGCAAAAAAAAGGAAAAGAAAAGAAAAAAAATGGAAATAAGAAGTTAAGTACTTCTTTGAGACCAACGAGTGGCAAATGTAATATCATATGAAAGGGACGATCCATGTGCATGTGCTGGTATTAAGTACATTGTACTAGAAAATTTGAGGGATTAACTTAATATCTCTTATTTTTCTCGGTGACTTTTCACTGCCCTTGGTTACTGGAGAAATACTTAACCTTGAAAAAAAAGAAGAAGAAAAAGGAGAAGATGAAAAAGAGTTTGCGTTCATTGGTTTGTACAATATGAAGTGGGGAAGTACATAATAATTTGTGCTTGGGCTTAATACTTGTGAGAGTTCGCTCAGCTTTTACATGATTTGATTTCATATTTAATGCTTAATTAAAAATGAACATTATTCTCTATTAGTTTATCAAGTTAGCCACTTGTTAGCATTTTTCTTGATATCATACCCTTCACCTTCGCCTCTTACTATAACCTTTAACAAAGATCTTTTGATTTGTCATGCATATATTCAAAGTAGTAGAGATTTGGTAGACAACCAAGCTTATGGTAGCGCATATCTTTATTGATTAAATTTGAGTTAATACACTTAACCTATGCACTTATGTGACCTGAGAGTTATGTGAGTTTTTTTATCTATAGCATGTTACTTACTAAAGGAGACGTTGATGTCTATTTCTTGTTATTTTTGTCTATCTAGACAATGTGTTCGTACTTGGATAATTGTGTACAAATGATGTGCGAATTAGAAAGAATGTCAAAATTGTGTAATTGTAGTTTACATGTGTGAAGTGCTGTGAGATGTTTCATACTTGAGACTTGGCAGAAAAAAATGGATTTTGTGGGTAGATTTACTATATTCCCTCACGAGACAACACTCGTCCTACTAGGGCTGCCTAGGGGTTTAACGACTTGTTGCATTCGCTCAATGCAATCGTGTCATCTACGAAAGTGGAATTAGTTAGTCTAGAATATTTTTATTTCTTTCATTGCCCGAGGACGTGCAAATGTTTAGTGTGGGGATGTTTGATAGAATATATTTTTATATATTTTTAGATGATTTTTATCCTCATATTTATTGTATTTTGCATTGATTTGGATATTTATATAATAGGTTTTGATGTTTTATTATAGGATACCAGGAAATTCTAGATTTTCAAGGATTTGGAGCAAAAAGTCCTATTTTTGAGTGAAATAGAAGAAAATTCGTATTATTAGACTACACAGGCTGCAAATATTGTTTATGTCGTATCTTGAGTTTCAGAAGTCCGTTTATAATGATCTTACAGTCCACGCGAAACCCATGGAATTCGCTATAATACAGAGATAGTCCAGTAAGGAGAATCCAACGAGAACAACCCAGAAACTGCAGAGAACAGACATCTACAAATTTTAATTATAGATACCTACTCGGTCTAGAATTCTTACTTGTAATTGGATTAGAATAATAAAATACTTTTATTATTAGAGGATACTTCAGTTTTCTTAGCTAGATACACAGAGATACATACGTACGTACTATTATAGAGCTAGGGTTTTCAGTTTCTCGATCTCTTTGATAGCACTTTATTTTAGCTTGGATATTGATTTCTTCATTAATCTAAAGTCAAAGATATTCATATCTATTCTCGTTTTATTAGTCTCTATTTTACATGGCATTCATCATTGTTTTTATTGCTTTTACATCTAATATGAGTGAGTAGTTTAATTCTAGGACGTCAAGGGAAGCCATGTGTGTACCATAAATATGCTTTAATTTTATTAATAGTTTAATGGGTAAAAAGTAATTCTAGTCGATATGTTTTAATACTTAATCTATATAATTGGCCAATATCATAGATTATTTATATGCAATAGGGGTAATATATCGTGAGATTTTACTCACTAGAGGCACACATACGATATCAGAATTGAAAGTGAGAGCGGGAGCATCACTGGATTTCTGAAAGTGTTAATGCTTGGGAAAGATTAACTTTTACTTTAACTACTTGACCCACTTAATTGCTATACTTTTATGATTATCTTGGTGTAAACATGGTGAACCTGCATTGCCCTATACCTTTAGTTAATTGATTTAAAACATATTTAATTTGCATTACTATGCTAGTTAAAAACCTTCAATATTCATTCTTCTCTTGGAAATAATTTATAACAGTTAAATTGAAATTATTAAAACTTAGTCTTCTTGTGGATACGACCTGCACTTGCCACTTTATACTAGTAATAGACACCGTGCGCTTGTGGTTAGATATAATTTTTCACATCATGCATCCAAGATTGTTTGTATTGGCGATATTCACTTAGAAACTAACATTGGAACAAGCTAGTGCTCAAAGACATCAGATATGTTCCAGATATTTGACTTAATTTGATCTTTACGGGTAAACTTGATGATGAAGGTTTTGAAAGTTATTATGGTGGAGGTAAATGGAAGCTTACTAAAGGTTCACTAGTTGATACTAAAGGAAAGAAAATGAGCACTCTTTATTCGACGCAAGCTACACTTTGCAAGGCTTATATAAATACAATTCAAAAGGATGCAAGTATTAATCTTTGGGATGCAAGGCTCGGTCACATCAGCGAAAAGGGACTCCAAACACTGGTCAGATAGAAATATTTGCCTCAATTGCAAAGTTTGTCTTCCCTTAAAACTTGTGATCATTGCATAGTTGGAAAAACACATAGAGTTGTATTCAATACTCATTCCTCATTTAAGCCAAGTATGATTGATTTTGATACATACTGATATTTGTAGTATGCAAAGTAAATCTCTTGGCGATGCTCTTTACTTTGTAACATGTATTAACGATCATTCGGGAAAAGTTTGGGTGTTCAATTTAAAATATAAGGATCAGGTACTTGATGTATTTACAAAATTTTATTCTTATCCTGAACGAGAAACAAGAATAAAACTGAAGTGTGTCAGATCAGATAACGGATGTGAGTACATTGGTCCATTTGAAAAATATTGTCAAAGGCATTGCATCAGGCTTGAGAAAATATAGTAAAAACAACCCAGCCGAACGGGGTAGAGGACATAATGAAATAACCATTGAAGAGCGAGTCTGATGTATATTTTCTCATGTTAAACTACCAACGTCTTTTTTGGGGGGGGGGGCTGTAAGAACTACTGTTGATTTAATCAATCTTTCTCCTTCAGTTCCGCTTAATGGTGATGTACCTGAAAGAGTATGGACATGAAAAAATATCTCATATAATCAGTTGAGAGTTTTTGGGTGCAAGTCTTATGCTCATATTCCGAAAGATGAAAGATCGAAACTTGGTGAAAGGCAAAATTATGTATTTTCTTGGGATATGGCCATGAAGAGTTCGTATATAGATTGTGGGATCCAATGGAAAAGAAAATTGTCAGAATCAGGGATGTTGTATTTCTTGAAGATCAGTTTGGCGAAGTTGAGAAAATTTATAAATCAAGATCCTCTGTTAGCTCATATGTTGATTTCACACCAATTCCTCCTCCTCCTCCTACAGTCCATAACAATCAAACGGACGATAATGATCACATAGAAAATGGTCAAGAAGACCATCAACATGATGATGGCAGGGTTGAATTTGATCAGATAGATGAGGATGCCGAGCAAGCTGAAAATGAAGATCCAGAAACACAGTGGACAGAAACAGAGATTCCATTGAGGAGATCTACAAGAACAAGACAACACTCTAAACGATACACTTCAACATAGTATGTGATGTTAACTGATGAAGGAGAACCAGAAACTTACTATGAGGCTGTTTTGCATGAGAAAAAGGAAGAATGTTTGAAAGCTATGGAAGAAGAAATAAGATCCTTGCAGCAAAATCGCCTTATGATTTAGTCAAGCTACCTAAAGGTAAGAGAGCATTAAAAAATAAATGGGTATACAGGTTGAAGACCGATAGTGGGCAAACAAGGTACAAAGCGAGACCTGTTGTGAAAGGATTCAGTTAGAAAAAAAGAGTTGATTTGAAGAAATTTTCTCACATGTTATAAAGATGTCATCCATTAGAGTTGTGTTGGGTTTAACAGCAAAACTGAACCTTGAAGTTGAACAACTTAACGTGAATACCGCCTTTCTCCATGGAAACTTAGAAGATGAGATATATATGGAGCAACCCAAAGGATTTAAAGTTCCATGAAAAGAAGATTTTGTTTGCATATTGAGAAAGTGCTTGTACGGTCTTAAACAAGCCCCTCGACAGTGGTACAAAAAGTTTGATTCTTTTATGAAAAATCATGGATATCGTAAGATAAGCTTGATCATTGTGTATTTATGAAAAGATTTTCAGAAGATGATTTCATTATTCTCCTCTTTTACGTGGATGATATGTTAATCGTTGGCCATGATGCGATTAAGATTGAGAAAATAAGGAAGATCTTCGTAATAAATTTTCTATGAATGATTTAGGACCAACAAAATAAATACTCGGTATGCAGATCATATGTGATGGGAAGAACAAAAAACTTTGGCTATCTTAGGAGAGATATATTAATAAAGTTTTAGAGCGGTTTAACATGATTAATGCAAAGCCAATTTTATCTCCACTTGCAAGTCATTTTAAGTTGAGTAATGAACAGTGCCCTTCAAGTGAAAAAGAAAAACAAGAGATGAAGAAAATACTGTATGGCTCCGCGATAGGAAGCCTCATCTATGCCATGGTTTGTACAGGCTGATTTAGCTCATTCTGTCAAAGTTGTTAGCAGATTTCTTTCAAATCCTGGAAGAGAACATTGGGCTGCTGTGAAATGAATATTTAGGTATCTCAAAGGTACATCGAAATTATATCTCTGCTATGGAAATGGTGAATGTGTACTTGATGGTTTTACTGACACGGATATGGCCGGTGACTTTGATTCCAGAAAGTCTACCTCAGGTTACCTAATTACTTATGCACGGGGAGCAGTGTCATGGCAATCCAGATTGCAAAGGTGTGTTGCATTATCTATAACCGAAACCGAGTACATTACCATTACAGAAGCTTGTAAGGAGGTATTGTGAATAAAGATTTTTTTAAAGGATATTGGTCAAAAGAAAAAAAAATTATCATCTACTGTGACAACCAAAGTGCCATACATCTCAGTAAAAATTCTTCATTTTTAGCTAACATTGGATTCGAGTCATGTTTTGCATATTCAGAAAATTCATACAAACAACAATGGGTCAGACATGATGACGAAGGCTCTCGCAAGAGAAAAGCTTGCTATGTGCAAAATAATTGCAGGCATGAGCAAGGCATATCCCACATAAAGTGGAGGGGGAGATTTGTTGAGCCTAGTCCACTTATGTGGGCTATGGTTTTATTAAGCCCAAACAAATAAATGAAAAAAATACACACAGTAGAATGTCCGAGAGAAGAAAGAAAAAAGAAAAAAAGGGGAGACAAAACATTTTGTGCGGAGGTGTCAAGCGGTTTTAGACAATCGCAGAGGTGCAAGTACTAGTAGCAACAAGGTTATATCTTTGAATTCTCTGCTACAAATTGGTGAGAATATCCAAACTTGGTTTGAGGTATTATTAGTGAAATCCACATCTTTGTGAATATTAATGTTTGTATGTACCTCTAGTATTATCTAGAGAAAAACTTGTGTATCTCATTATTTATAGCGGAAGTGTTTTAGTGTGTGTGGTTTACTGTCACCTCATGGTTTTTCCCTTCACCTTGGAGGATTTTCCACGTCAAAAATCGATCTGGTGTGCTTTTACTTCTTTGTTGTTGTTATTTTGATCTATATTACTGCAATTTTCTGTCTGTTTATTGATCAGTGCATCATCCTATTTTACACACAAAGAGGAAGTATAGAGTACAGTTGCAGATAACTTAGCTTGTTGTTTCTTTAATTGTCATCTTCGGTAACCTTTGAGCATTGCTGTTAAAGGTCTGGTGTATCCTAACAGAGTTTATTACACTCTTTTATTCCAACCAAATCTGTATATGACAAGTAATTTATGAACTACTTAGATTTCTTTTTTTATGTGCAGAAGTTACTATATTTTCAAATTCGAAATTAATGTAGTTTTAAAAAGATTATATTTTGACCTTTTGTGAATTATTATTTTCTACATTAAAAATTTTATTAACGTCGAATCACTTATAACAATCAATTAATTCACCCATTTAATTTTTTGATCTGGTCTAAAATACTACTACATAATACAAGTACTTATCAAATCACAAATTAAGGAAATGAGGGATGCGAAAATGAAAAAACACAAAATCTATTTTACAATTTTGAGAGACAACTTATAAACCATGCTAATATTTTATTTTTTTCATCGACGGGAAGCAACCAATAAGATGAGTTTGAGAGACAAGTTGTACTTGAAGGATAGAAACAAAGTTTGTAATGCATATATCCGAGAATATAAATGAATAACAGAAGCATAAGCCTAATTTCTTGTTCAGATTTTTGTGCTAATTATTCTATATTAATTAGTTTTAAATTCAATATTAATTAATTTTGAACTCAATTTAGACATTTAAGAAAAAATTTAAACATGCAATCATAGTTATGTATGTCATTTTTGTGACCTTTTTACGAGTGGTGCCATTTTTTATGGACTTTTGACCATATATCTTGATATTTATGTGTCGTTTAATGACAATTTGTGTCACAATTACATGATTTTTATTTCACTTTTAATTAGTTCGATTGCTTGTCTATTGCATATATTAATTTTCATATATTTCTGATAGATTATATATTTATATATATTATATGATTTTATTTTTCATATTTATTATATTTTGTATTTAATTGGATTTTTATTAAATATTTTTAATGTTTTATTGTAGAAAGCAAGTAATCCTAAACTGGGAAGGATTGGAGAATAAAAAGCTGATTTTGGAGATTTATTAGAAGATAATTCAGATTTGTTGGACTGCACACACATGCTACATTGTTTGGGCCATATCTTGAGTTCCAGAAGTCCAAATTTGATGATTCAATCGCCCGCACGAAGATAACAAGATTCTCTTTCATTCTAAGATGGTCCAGAGATCAAAATCCATCTGGAGAGGCCCAAACTTTCTAAAGAAACATCAATTAAAATTTTTACGTAGAAAACAAAATCAGTTTGGGAAACTTATTTGTATTTTCCTTAAAATATTAAAATAGATTAGTTAGATACTGTTAGGAATATGTTGTGAACTTGATGATAAATTAAACAAAATACCTTAGTAGATTTAACTTTGTGAATTTTGTAGCACTCAATGAATGATCAAATATAGTCCTGACGGATGAATCAATATAGTCCCGACGGATGATGATTGACATCCATTGAGTGAGTAGCTTATGTAATAATAAGTATTGTAGCACATTTCTGCAAACAACTTTGTGTAGATTCAGTAGGAGCATATGAGTTATGTTGACTACTAGTAGATATGCAGAATAGGTTGATTAATTGTAAATATGAGATGTCTTGTAATTCTGCATAAGTGAAATGAAGTCAAATAACAAATAGCTACTGGACGGATGATCAACAAAGCTACCCGACGGATAACAAGCATGTACCCGATGGATGATCAAATTCAAATATTTGTTGACAGTGACAACACAGTCACATGCGTCAAGTGTTTGCAAAAGGAATGTGGTAGCCTGTTTAGCAGGGATTTGAGAACAAAGAAGCATTACCATTTCCATGCTATTATGAAGATATTGAAAGATGCTGGAATAAAGTAGTGAAGTAGCATGAAGTTAGACTAGATATATTTTGTTTTATTATCTTGTCTTATTATCATGTAAACTTGGTGATATATAAACCAAGTGTAGCTAGTAGAGCAATAAGCAAATAACTAAGCATACACATTTTCAGAGAAACATTTTCAAGCTGTATTCTGTAGTATTTCTCTGTAAGTTAAGCTGTTCTACTTGTAAGCAGCTGTGAGCTATTCAAGCTTCACAGGGTTCTCACTCGATATATATATATGGTGGATACTTTCAAATCCACCAGAAAGTTTTAAAAGCTTGTGTTTTTATCACTTTGTGTTTTAATTTAAATAAATCACTAATATATTATCAAGTAAGAACAATTTTAAATCTTGAAAAAGAAGTCAGAATTACATTCAACCCCCCTTCTGTATTTCTTGTTGTATTGTTAGGGAATAACCATTGGTATCAGAGCAAGCTCTTGAAGTACAAAGAGTGTAAAGATCACAATAAACAGTAAGATGAACAAGAAGGATGTTGGAGTTAAGATTCCTTTTCTGGACAAAGATTATCACCACTGGAATATGAAGATGCACGTACATCTTCTTTCCCAAGATGAGGCCTATGTGGATTGCATAGAGAGAGTTCCTCATGTACCAATGAGAGCTGCAACTGTCAATGAGCCATCTGTTCCAAAACCAAGGCATGAATAGTCAGACCCTGATATTGAGCAAGTCAGGAAAGACAAGAAGGTCATGAATATATTGTTCAATGGAGTTGATGGTGATATGTTTGATAACATCATTAACTGCAAAACATCCAAGGAGGTTTGGGAGACTATCCAGATTATTTGTGATGGTACCGAGCAAGTAAGGGAGAATAAGATGCAGCTGCTAATTCATCAATATGAGCACTTCCATTGTGAAGATAGTGAGTCTCTCACTGATATTTTTAGTAGATTTCAAAAACTACTAAATGCTCTTAAGTTGCATGGAAGAGTCTATCAAAGAAAAGACTCTAACCTCAAGTTCCTTAGATCTCTTCCAAAGGAGTGGAAACCAATGACAGTCTCATTGAGAAATTCTCAGGATTACAAAAAGTTCACCTTGGAGAGACTGTATGGCATCCTGAAAACTTATGAGCTTGAAATAGAGCAAGATGAGAGGATGGAGAAAGGAAGAAAGAAAGAAGGGTCCATAGCACTGGTTGCTGAGTTAGAGAAGGAGAAAGAGACGAAGGTAGAAGTTGTTGAGTCTACATCAAAGGTCTATGAAAGCAAGGGCAAAGGGATGGTAGCTGAAAATGAAGATCATTTGAGCCAAGATGATATGGATGATATTGATGAACATTAAGCATTCCTTTCCAGAAGATTTGCCAAGCTCAAGTTCAAAAAGAACTTTGGAGCAACCAAGCCAAGTAGAAACATGATGGATAAATCCAAATTCAAATGTTTCGGATGTGGTTGGGCTGGGCATTTTGCCAGTGAGTGTAGAAAGTCAGATTCTAGCAAGAAGAAATTTGAGCCTGTTGATTATAAACAGAAATACTTTGAGTTGCTCAAGCAGAAGGAAAGGGCTTTCATTACATAAGAAAATGACTGGGCAGCTGATGGATTGGATGAAGATGAAGAAACAAGCTATGTCAACCTAGCCCTGATGGCCAAATCCGATGAAACACAAACTAGTTCTTCAAGTAATCAGGTAATCACCACTAACCTAGCACATTTATCTAAAGCTGAGTGTAATGATGCAATCAATGACATGTCCACAGAATTATATCACTTGCATGTTACACTTAAGTCCCTCACTAAGGAAAATGCTAAAATTAAAGAAAACAATTTATTTTTAAGTGAGAGGAACAATGTGCTAAAGTCTCAGTTCATTGAATTTGAAAAATTGAGAATTGAGTGTAAGATTGCTAAAGATGAATTAACCGAGTCCTTAAAAAAAGAAGAGATTTTAAAGAAGAAGCTTGAACGAGAACAGGAAGTGATTAAAGCATGGAAATCATCCAGAGATGTCCATGCTCAAATCACTAAAGTTCAAGGTATTACATCCTTTTGTGATGCAGCTTGGAAAAAGAGTAAGGAGAAACTAGAATCGAACTTGGTTGAAGGATTGTTGCCAGATGTGGACTCGACGGATGATGAGAATCATCCGTCGGATAATCAAAAGGATTACCCGTCGAGTGAAAAAGAGCCACATCCGTCGGCTGTGAGTAAACCTGTGAGCAAAGCTAAGCTTGCCAAGCTGAATGAAAAATATGGATCAGTTTCCAAAAACTTTGTTTCAGGAGAATCAAGTCAAGTGAAGAAGGAGAAGAAAGTTAATGTTGGTCATCTGTCCATCAAGCAATTGAATGATAGATTAGAAAAGATTGAGGTTAAAACAGAAACTAAAAAGAAAAACAATAGAAATGGGAAAGTAGGAATTAACAATCATAACAACTACATACCTGATAAATATGCACCAAGAAAAATATGTGTTAAGTGTGGTAGTGTTAATCACATATCTGTTAATTACAAACGTGCCATGCCTACTCCTGTGTCTATGCCTCCCTCTTTTCCTAACATGACTGCTATGCCTATGAATGTTATATCTACTCAGAATTTGAATGCACAATTTGCTAATATGTCATTTGCACCTAATCCTTATTATGCTGCATTTAGTATGCCACAAATGCCATTTTAGCATGCCTTACTAGAATAACATGTTTGCAAACAGCATGCCTTTTCCTGTTAATCAAAATGTGCATGATAATTCTGTTTTAATGATTGGTTTCAAAGGTCCAACTCAAATGACTACGGATGAATCAGAAATTCCCAATTCAAATGAAATTAAACCTAAGAAACTAAAGAAGAAAGCTAACAAGGCAGAACTCAAGGAAATTTGGGTACCAAAATCAACTTGATTTGGTTTTGATATGTGCAGGGAAACATAAAGAATCTTTGGTACCTGGATAGTGGTTGTTCAAGGCACATGACTGGAGATTCTACTCTGCTCACAGAGTTCAAGGAAAGAGCTGGCCCAAGTATTATTTTTGGAGATGACAACAAGGGTTATACTGTGGGATATGGCTTAATTTTAAAAGATAAGGACATCATTGAAGAGGTTGCCCTAATGGATGGTCTCAAGCACAATTTGTTGAGTATCAGCCAGCTTTGTGATAAGGGCAATTCAGTAACCTTCAATTCCGAAGCCTGTGTTGTGACAAACAAAAGAAGCAACAAAGTGGTTTTCGTTGGAGTGAGAAAAGGAAATGTGTATCTAGCTGACTTCAACTCATCTAATGCAGTATCTGTCACTTGTCTTCTCAGTAAAGCAAGTCAAGATGAAAGTTGGCTATGGCACAAGAAGCTGTCACATCTAAACTTTAAGACCATGAATGAGCTTGTTAAGAAAGAACTAGTTAGAGGTATTCCTCTAGGGGAGTTTACTAAGGATGGATTGTGTGATTCCTACCAGAAAGGAAAGTAGATTAAAGCATCATTCAGAAAGAAGCTTGATTCAACAATTAAAGAAACTTTGCAATTGCTACACATGAATTTATTTGGACCAGTCAATGTGTTGTCCATCTCAAGGAAAAGATTTTGCCTAGTAATTGTGGATGATTTCTCAAAGTTCTCTTGGACATATTTCCTAAAGTCTAAAGATGAAGCTAGTGAAATCATTATCAATCACATAAGGCAAGTCAACAATCATCCTGATTTTAAAGTAAGAAGAATCAGGAGTGACAATGGAACTGAATTCAAGAATTCTATGATGAGATCATTTTGTGAAGAGAATGGGATTATGCATGAGTTTTCTGCAGCAAGAACTCCACAACAAAATGGAGTAGTGGAAAGAAAGAACAGATCTCTTATTGAAGCTGCAAGGACAATGCTTGAAGAATCAAAGTTACCAACATATTTTTGGGCTGAAGCTGTGAATACTGCCTACTACACTCAGAATATTTCTTTAATTAATCAAGAAAAGTGTATGACACACTACCAATTGTTCAAGAACAGGAAGCCAACTTTAAATTCTCTTCATGTCTTTGGCTGTAAATGTTTTATCTCGAGGAATCAAACTGATCAACATGGGAAGTTTGATGCTAAAGTAGATGAAGGAATTTTTGTTGGATATGTTGTGGGAAAGGCATATAGGGTCTACAATCTAATAACCAACATTGTTATGGAAGCAATACATGTTGTGTTTGATGAAAAAAAGATTGAAGGACTGCAAGATGGAGATTTCCATGAAAGCTTCAAGTTTGATAATGTGGAGATGGTTAGTGATGACAGTGATGATGAAAGTGATCAAGAAACATTGAATAAGGATAATTCATAAAAATCTACAACTAATGAAGCACATAATTCAACATCTATCGAGTTGCAAAATGCTTCATCCATCGGGAGACAATCTGCCTTATCTGTCGGGAGACAATCATCTTCATCCATCGGGACATAAAGTGCATCATCCGTCGGAACATTAAGAGAAACTGAAATTCAGAATAGGTCACTTACGAAAAGTTTCCCTTTCTCAAGTCAAGGATTCAGAAATTCAGGGAGAGTTTTTAAAAATCAAAATTCAGTCATACATCAAGACAACAATGAGGCCTCTTCATCTAGAGCTAATCTACCTCAACAAAGAAAATGGACTAAAGATCACCCTTTTGAGCTCATCATTGGTGATGCATCTTCTAGAGTTCAAACAAGGAGAACAACTCAAGAAGAATGTCTATATAGCAGCTTCCTATCTAATGAAGAACCAAAGAAGGTAGAAGAAGTTTTGTTCGATCCTGATTGGATTTTAGCTATGCAGGAGGAGCTAAACTAATTTGAAAGGAACAAGGTATGGAAGCTGGTACCCAAACCTAAAGGAAAGAATCCAATAGACACCAAGTGGGTATTCAGAAACAAGATGGATGAAAATGGTAATGTAATCAGGAACAAAGCTAGATTGGTTGCTAAGGGATACTGTCAACAAGAAGGAATAGATTTTGATGAAACCTTTGCTACTGTTGTAAGACTTAAAGCCATCAGAATTTTCTTAGCCTATGCAGCCCATGCCAATTTCAAGGTCTATCAAATGGATGTCAAAAGTGGCTTTCTGAATGGAGATTTGGTGGAGGAAGTCTATGTTAGTCAGCCTCCTGGTTTTGAAGATCCAAAATTTCCAGAATATGTCTACTATCTTATGAAAGCACTTTATGGACTGAAGCAAGCACCTAGAGCCTAGTATGACACTTTTTCAAAGTTTCTTTTGGAAAATCACTTCACAAGAGGTACTGTTGATAAAACCTTATTCTTTAGAAATGTTAATGGCTCTAGTATACTTGTTCAAATCTATGTAGATGATATTATATTTGGCTCTACAGATGAAAAACTTTGCAAAAAGTTTGCCAAATTGATGCAGAGTAAGTATGAAATGAGCATGATGGGAGAACTAACTTACGTTCTTGGTTTACAAGTTAAGCAAGTTAGTGATGGAATATTCATTAGTCAAACTAAATATATTCATGATCTTTTAAAGAAGTTTGACCTAATGGATTGCACATCTGCAAAAACTCCTATGACCACTGCAACTAAGCTTGAATTAAACACTACTGAAAAGTCTGTGGATATTTCAAGCTATAGGGGCATGGTTGGCTCACTTCTGTACTTAACAGCTAGTAGGCCAAATATAATGTTTGCTACTTGTCTTTGTGCTAGATTTCAGGCTGATCCTAGAGAATCTCACTTAGTAGCTATTAAGAGATTTTTCAGATATCTCAAGGGAACACCAAAACTTGGCATTTGGTACCCTAGAGATTTTGATTTTGATATAACTGGTTATTCATATGTAGATTATGTAGGTTGTAAAATAGACAGAAAAAGCACAATAGGAACCTGTCAATTTCTAGGGAACAAGCTTGTGTCCTGGTTCAGTAAAAAGTAAAATTCAGTTTCTACTTCTACAGCTGAAGCTGAATATATTTCTGCTAGTAGTTGCTGTGCACATATTTTGTGGATGAAAAACCAATTGTTGGACTATGGTCTCCAAGTGAATAGAATTCCCATTTTATGTGATAACACAAGTGCAATTGCCATTACTGAAAATCCAGTGCAGCATTCAAGAACAAAGCACATACACATCAAGTACCACTTCATAAGGGAACATGTAATGAATGGTACTGTGGAACTTCATTTTGTTCAAAGTGAAAATTAGCTTGCATATATATTTACCAATCCACTTGATGAATCCACCTTTTCAAGGTTGGTAAGTGAGTTATGTATGCTTAATTATTCTTGAATCATTTCAGTTATTTTTGCAAGTTGTTGTGCAGCCAGAAACTTAATTGATTTTTCTGTTTTGGATGAAATTTTGGCTAAGTCAAAATTTACATTCCGACGGATGCTCATTATCCATCGAGTTTGATCATCCGTCGGAATATTATTTGTTAATAAAAATCAATTATTTTTCTGGAGTATTTTATAACTCGACGGATGAGACGGATAACTGATTTATCTTTAACCGTCGAATAATCTTAATCTTAGCCGTTAAAACTCTGAACATTATCTATCGAGTACACTTACAGTTTGTAAGCATAAAACGATGGATAAGTGACATAATTTTTACAGTTTATTTATTTTTAAACAGCTATTTTGATTGGTCACTTTATTTCACTTTTGTTATTATTTTTGATAGTTTATTTCCGAGATAGTATAAAAGCAGAATTCATTTTATTCTACTCTTTTATCATTCTCAATTCAATTGCTCTAACTTCCTTTCTTCTCCAAAGCAAATATTCTCTCTGCAAATTTCTCATTCTCTAACAATGGCACCAGTCGTCAAAATCATATCTCAAACTGGATATATCTACGAAAAGAATAACTTCATAGCTCTTGTAAACAAGGAGATTCAATAGTCTGGAGAGTTTCACAAGATGATGGATTTTGTGAAAAGCTGTAAACTCAGTTATATTATGCTGGAATCACCCACTATCTACTGTGAAGTTGTGGAGGAGATATGGACAACTACAGTGTACAACTCTACTGACAAGACCATCACTTTCACTCTCAAAGGTAAAAAGTTTTGCATTAATAGTGACATTGTCAAAGCATGCTTTAGAATTCCTGATAATGCTACTACTGTTCCACACACAAACACATATATAGTTAACATGCTAAATTCCACGGGCTATGCACTTTCCACTTCTAAGTTAAGTTAAATTATGAGGTTAGGTCTTAGAAAGGAATGGAACTTTTTGTGTGATGTGGTAACTAAAGTTTTCTCTGATAAAATTAAAAATTTTGACTCTGTTAACATCTTCATGCTTAACATGCTTTACATGCTAGTTACTGATAAATACTTTAGTTTCAGTGACTTGGTCTTGTTTGAGTTATGTTATAAGTTAGGAGAACTAAATAAGAGAGGTAAAAGTGTCTACTATGCTAGATTCTTTATGATGCTTGCTAACCATCTCATTGAGAACATTGTAATTGAGAACCCAACCAACAAGGTAAATTGTTGGGTTCAAGAAATGAGGATTATTGCAGATCTCAACAGGTCAAATCACCATAAAGAGGTGCCTCTCCTTTATTTTCCAATCATGGAGGGACCTCAGGTAAGTGAGGTAAGTTCTACCATTTCCACTCTTCCAACCTCACACATTTCTTTGCCTTCAAGTGTAGCAATGATATCTGTGTCAATGACCCAACAGATGCCTACCCAATCTATTAAACCACAAATTTCAAAATCCAAGTCTAAGAAAGCCCCCTCTGGTTTCTTTCAAAAGAAACCAGTTACAAAATCCACTAAAACCAAAGAGGGGAGTGTGAAGGAGGGTAAGTAAGGTGAGGGACATGGTAAAAATCAAAGAAACTCTAAGAATAAGATTGGAGAGATGAGTGTTTCGCAGCCTAGCCACATTGCAGCTTCTCAACAAACTGTAGTGCTTAAAAAGGACTTAAGCTCATTACTAGTTGCATCCTCCCAAAAGGATGTGACTATTGAACAAATCTCTCAGTCAAGAGCACAGTCCAATACGATAATGAACACTAACTCACCCCAAACTTATGCCAAAAAGAAGAAATCTAAACCAACTGGGGATACACAGGGAACACACACAGTGCAAACTGGAGCTAAAGACCCAGTCACTGCACCTTCTCAAAGTCAGATTGATGTGGCTCCAATAAATATGGAGTCACGGCCAAAATCTTTAACAATTGAAGCACCTGAAACACCAAATTCACCCACACACTCAATGGATATTGACATGATCAATACATCACTTCCAAATTCTCCATCTTTAACTCTTGTGGAGAAGCCAAAAATCCAAGCAAGTGAGCATCATCTTTTAAATGATTTGTTGACTCACTTACCATTTCTTTCTGAGTCTGCTGAGACATCTGTTCCTAAATTTTCATCAATCTGCACAAAGTCTACAATAGTCTCCACTCCAAAACATTCATTTCTTCTATCCCGTTGGATATTCATCATCCGTCGAGTAGTGATTGTATCCCGACGGATAAGCCTAACAGCAGTCATCCGTCGGATAGCCATACTACTGTCCCGATGGATATTCATCATCCGTCGGGTGTCTCTGTACAATTTCAAATTTCTTCAATTCTTACAAGTGCAGAAGACTTAGTGGTAGTGCAATCACTCTTAGGAATGAGGGAAGGGAGTGAATTGAGTGAGAGTCTGGGTTGCTCCCAGGAAAAAGGAGAGACAATGAGTGAACAAATGCAGTCCATTTCTGTTAGGTCACACACACTGTAGAAAGGGGGTTGAATACAGTGCATAGCACAATCAAATCGAATTCAAAGAACACAAGTAACATAACACAGAATTTATTCAACACAATAAACTCTATTACAATATGGAACTGTCCTCTCTCAGTGATGAACAAAATATCACGAGAGCTGCTAGGGTTATAATGAATATTATTCTCGATAATGATAACACTTATAGTGTAAACCCTATGTCTGTGTTTATATACTACACAGTTACAAGATAATCGCTAATTGATATGGAATATAATTTTGCTTCCTAAAATATATCAACCAGTTATCTTTTCTTCCAAGTATTCTATTCTTCATAGAATTCCTTCTTCATGCATATCTCTTCTTGCGTTTGTCTTGATCTTCTTTCCTTTCAATCAACCGCCTTCCTTATCTGAAAGTTTCCTTAAATCCTGATATTATCTCCGGATAAGTATCTTCTGAACCTTAAGTACTGATAACTTAAGTTCTGTCTTCAGTATAAGTGCTGATATCCAATAAATTACTGATTTGTCCTGTTGAAGTAAGATCTAAAAACTAAACATAAATCATATTAGACATGACATTATCAAATATATCTAACAATCTCTCCCAACTTGTAAATTAGCATAATATACAAGTTTAACAGATATTTGATGATGTCAAAAACATTAAGTACAAATACATGAGAATTTGACTAGATAACTACAACTTATAGTCCTTAAAGCTTTACCAACTTTAACTTCTGATAACAACTTCAGTCTGTATACATATCAGAATTTGAGCAGTTGTAGATCTTGACTTGGCTTCACTTTCTGATCTCTTCAATATCATGAGTTGTTCTGAGATAGTTCTTTAACAAACATCTCTCAGCATATCTGAGTTCATCAATCATTCTCCTTTTAGCATCTTTAAGCTCTGCAGTATCTTCACCAGTTTGGAAGATAGCATATCTGAGATCATTAATTTTTGCTTTTCTCAACTCCTGATCTAGTCTTATGACATAGGATTTGTCAGACTCTAGATTGAATTCAAGTCCCTTAATACCAAGATATGTTCTGATCTTTGTAGTATTAGGCTTCATCTCAACAATATCACCCTTGTGATATCTGTACTTGGGACAATATGTGCTGTCAGACTTTACAGAATAAAGCTTCTTCTGTCTCTGAATTTGAGTCTTCAAATAATTTGCAGCACTTTCTGTTAATCTGTCCTTCACTTGAAGTAAGAATAAAACATGTTCTAGTTCCTCAAAATACTTCAGTGGTATAGCATTTTCCTTTATATGGTCAACCCTTCCATCTGTCATGAAATATAACAAGATGTGTTCTTTCAAGAAGGTATGGTAAACCATCTGTACAGATTCAAGCTGATTCAATCTTTCAGGAGTTGCTCCAACACCTGGTTCACTTAAGGAAGTTGGATCATTGGTTGTGTTTTGCACTCTTCTTTCATCAACACTACCCAATCCAGATTTATCTCTTACTTCCTTTCCAGTAACCACTCTTGCTTCAAAACCACTTGCCGCAGTCTTCAAAGGTTGAGTCTGTTTGGCTTTAGTGAATCCTGGTAGGAGTAACTTTGAGGATTTAGCATGAGCAATGTCAAAGGTTTCCTTTGACTTATCTTCTGATATCAAGCCAACTTGAGCTATGTCAGAGGTTGCTTGCTTCATAGTTATATCAGAACTAACTATATCTTGACTCTGAACAACTTGATCCATGTCAGAGGTTGTCTTAGAAATCTTCCTTGAAGTCAGAGTAAGATCAGCATCTTCATCAGATATTTCTTCATCCATAGGAGGCACATAAACCCTTACAGGTTCACCAACTTTTTCTTTGCCCTTGGACCTTGGATCTATCTGTAATTGTGATTTGGCCTTGGTTGCCACATGATTTGTCCTTTCTTTTATCACAATGCCTTTAGCCGTAGGAAGTTTCTTTTTAACAACATAAGCTTCAGATTTGGAGTTGACTTTTTCTAACTTAAGTCTAGCTTCCTCTTTCTTTAGACTCTCAAAGTCCATTCCTGGATTTTCTTTCAGAAATAACTGTCTTGAAATTTCTTCATCAAGTTCCAAAAGTTCATCAGAACTTATCCTTTTACCAGTATCAGAAGTTATTCTTCTCCCAGTATCAAAACTTATTCTATGACTTGTAGTTCCAGTTCTACTTGATGAGAGACCTCCACCTTGACCATGACCTCCACCCATTCCAGAGTTTCCCGGGTCATTACCATCCTTTCCCTTCAGTGTCTTATCAGGTTTGCATTTGGACTTAATTACTTTCTCCCCCTTTTTGGCATCAGCAAGTAAAAGAAGAGAGACAAGCAATTCCACTGAGGATTGGATCTCATTGAGTTGATTTTGCTGAGAAGCTTGATTTTTCAAAATGTCATCAATCTGAGACTGTTGCTTCTCTTGGGTTTTCTCAATGTTGGTAATTTTGTCAAAGGAAGATTTGAAAAACCTTTTCTTGTCCAACTTGACAACTGTATCTTGCTGATTTAAGGATTCTTGAATCTTGTCCACCTTAGCCTGAGTTACAGATTGTTGACCTTGAAGATGCCTTGTACTAAGTGCAGTAACTCTTAGCTGTGTCTTGAAATCATCATTAACTAGCATCTCATCAGCTTTTGCCAAGTGATCAGCAAGAATCTTTTCAGAAGGAACAAAGGTAACTGTGTTCCACTCCTTAGTCCACTCCCGTCCTCTAGGAGTTTCACTCCAAGGTACTTGTGCTTCCCCTGTAACAAACTTTTTGACTATCTCAGCTTTTGAAGGAGCTTGTAGAGGTGCATATCCAGAAGGACCAGCTGCATCAGCATCTATATTTGTAGCAGCATTACCAGTATCATCAACATTTGCAGCATCAGAACTTACAGAGTCAACATCTTCAGCATCCTCCGATAAAAGAACAGTATGAGAGGCTATAGAGGCTTCAACATCATCCTCTAAGTGCTAATCTCCAACTAAGTTCTGATCAACAGCCATATTCTGATGCTCACCTAAAATCTGATCTTTAGTATCTAGATGCAGAGAAGGTGTTGTAGGCAATTCTGGATTAAAATCAGCATCAGGAATTGGTGTTGTTGGTGGAGTGACTTGAGTTGGTGGAGCTTCTAGATACAAAACCTGAGGCACGTCCAAGTTATGGATGTCAATTTCATCACTTGGCCCCTGGTTATCAGCATGTACTGGAGATACTGGAGGTGTAGGAATATGAGTAGTTTCTGGATCATGTAGTGGAGAGTGATGAGTTGCATGAGGGTCTGGATCAGCACTAAGAGAATTGTGAGTTTCAACAGGGTCTTGTGAGATCAGAGATTCCTGACCCCCTTCCTTAGCTGCTGCTTCCATTCCTTTACCAGAATCTTCAGGCCTTTTTGCTAATGTTTTGAATCTTTTAGCTTTTAAGAAGACTTTAGGAGCTGTATCATCAGAATTATGCTTTCTAAGCCTTTTTAGGGGCCTAGAACTCCCAATATCAACATCCTCCTGAGAAGAGACCTTCTTAGCTTGTCGAACAACAGGTTCTGATACAGGAACCTGTTCCTCAGCATCTGATTCATCTCGCAGAATGAATCTCCTTCTCTTCTATTGTGTCTGAGGCACTTTCTTAGTCCTCTTAGGTTTTGAAGAGGAAGGCTGCACTGTAGGTTCTGAAGTTTGAGGTGGAGAAGTTTGAGGTGATTGAGTAGAGGTGGTAGATGCTGATGGATGAGGTGCAGACGGTTGGACATCAGGATATAGTGCAGTGTATTTAACAAGATCATAGGTTATTAAGGCTTGTTGACAGATAAAGGAATTAAGAGGGGTCTTAACATAGCCTTCTTATTATCAGTAGATAATAAGTCAGTAAAAGCTCTTTTAGCTATTCTGAATGATGAAATTAATTCACTAGCATTTCGGGGCTTATTATCATAACAGAAACTATAGATAAGCTGATAGAACTAGCAAAATAAATAGTAGATCTATCTTCATTCATTCTGTCCCCAATAAAACCTAAGACAACACTTGAATAGTCAAAATCAGTTTGATTTATGAGAGCAAACCCGATTTGTTGGCTGAATATGGGAATTGCATCAAAATTGGAACATTTGTTTGCAAAAGCCTTGGTTATGCAATCAAAGAAGAAACTCCATTCCCTCCTTATGAAAGATCTCTTCAACTGGCCCAACTTTGCCAATGTCCTCTCATATCCCAGACTGGCCATCATGTTTTGAAGAATTGGATCTTCAACAGTAGAATAGACACAGTTCTCAGGTAGCTGCAGTGCTTGTTGAACCGTAGATAATGTCATAATATACTCATCCTCCCCTGATGAAAAAAATAATACTTGGAGACCCTTGAGCACCACCATCATCATATACACCGCTTCTCCAGAACTCCAGTACTTGAGTACCAGAGACTGCTTCGGGTTCAGTCAGAGCATACCCAATATCAGAACTAGCAAGAAAGTCTTGAATGAAGTGAAGTTCAGATGGGGCTTCTGACTTGCTAAGAATAGAAGAGAAGTTATTAGGAACAAACGTAGCTCCATCAAAAATTATGTCCTTGGGTGCCATTAGAAATTCGTGAGAAAGAAAATTGCCTGTAAGGTATTTGAGAAAATGTCTGAATGAAAAATCATCAGTAGATGAGAGAGAATATAAAAAGAGAGAGATAAAATATGAAAGTAAATAAAAGATTTTACAATCTTTTCTCTCTTTTACTTATACACGGTAGAAAAAGTAACCGTTGAGACACCTGTTAGACATGCAGAAGTAAAAGATAATTAATGTGCACGGGTATTCAATAATCATTACTTATCACATGCAGTTTTTCAAGGAAAAACCGTTCCACTTACCAAGTAATCCCATTAATCAAGGACGTTCAGTTTTATTTTAACTTTTAAAACTGTTCCCACTTAAGAAATTATTATTACTGCTTTACCAATATTCTGTAAAAATATGACCAATGAGAGAATGACCATAAGTAAACCAAGTAAATAAATACTGCCACGTCAGAATCAGAACTTGATTTGTATCAGAGCTAAAAAGGTCATCAGAATATGGTTAGTATCAGGATTTATAATATTATCAGAATATGAAACGACTCAGAGACAAAATCTTGCAAAAATATAAAATTTCATTAATATATTGAGCAAATACATTTCATGAAATTTAAATTACATGCTTAAAATTACAAGATTGTCCTAAGCTACAAATCCTAACATCAACAGCTTTAGTCCTAAGCTAAGAAGCCAGATAAAGTTAACGGTGAAGAGAAACAGATAGATAACAATTATTTCTTCTTCCTACTCTCAACAAAAAGAACAGCAAGACGAATGATTCGTTCTTGCTGTCGGAGAGCTTCTCTCATTTCCTCTTCCAGACGCTCAAGATGGCGATGATAGTCCATGTAGAAGAATAAGAGGTCTGTGAGAACCTCTTGGGGAACTGAGTCCCAGATATCATCAGGAATGGCAGTGACATACCACTCCTGCCTCCACTCAGTACAACTCAACTCGATAGTGAAAGTGTCATAGTTCAGAACTAAGTTGAAACGAACCATGTTTTGATGAGAAAAAAAAATGAGTTTGAGAGAAAATGAGAGATATGTTGGCTGGAATGAGGTGTTGGTTTATATAACCAATAGAATACCAAGAGACGCAAGGAAAATTGAATAGTTACAGGTAGAAATAATTCTACCTCGTCTCCCTAGGCTGATGAGAATAATAACAGTCATTGGAAGATTAAAAACAGGATTTAATGCGCACACGAAACAAGTACAAATTATTGTGCATAGACGAGTACCACTAACCCAAATTATGTTGACTGTTAATATCTCACCCAAACATAGTCTGATTTTAAATAAGACTGTTTCAGATTTTAACCACAAATAAGTCAAGTAAAGAATAATGATTTAATATCAGAACTTAGACTTATATCAGAACTTGACAGTCATCGGGACATGATTCCTTAACTCGAAAGGTGAATGCCTATTTCTGTAATTCTTCACACAAATTCTGATTTCATCTCTTCAGAACTTAATCATCAGAACTTCCATCAGAACTTGTCCTCAGAATTTATGCAACTGACACTTAACCTGTTCATCTTAAACGACATTTATCACCACAGTAATTTTCATCATTCATATGGAGTGTATGTATGTGCAGTAAGCTAAATATCAGATAAAGATTAAAGTCTGATTCACTTCTGTACATCTTAGAAATAAGGCATAACTGAGAACTTTGCTCAAAATCTGTCATGATTCTGAAGTCTACTTTAGAATGAGTTCATGCATGAATCTACCTCAACTGTTTTGTGCTCATTTTGTGCATCTTTTGAAATTCCATTTTACAGTGGCTTCTCAGTGTAAGTGAGTCACGACTGCTTATCAAAATTTATGCTATAATCAGAGTATTTCTCCAATAATCATAGAGTGTGAAAAGTCACCAAGAAAATATTTATTTTGCTTTTCTGATGCATATTACTTAATACCAGCAATGCACTTGGGTCTTCCCTTCCACATTTTTACTCTAGATCTCAAAGGAGTACCTGATTTTTATTTCTTTTTCTTTTCCTTTTCTTTTGATAATTAAGGCTTATCAGCACTTAGTACATTTACCAGATTTACTAACATCAGAACTTAACAGATAAGAAGCATTATTCTAGTTTTTGACTTAGTAATAAGATAAACAAAGTAAACTTAACTAAGTTCAATATCAGAATTTGCTTGTGTTAAAAGATTTCCACATAAACAATTACTTCAAACATGGGATCTTTAGTTTATTAAAGACTACTAGGTCAGTATCTAGCATGGTTATCCTCATTGGATTGAATAGTCACAGAAACATTCATCACACTATCAGAGTTTAGAAATTCACACCAGACAACAATCAGTACTTAAGCAATTTTCAATTAAGCACAGAATACACAAAGATAGTAATATCTGTAAATACTGATCATAAAATCTGATGCTTCAGAACAAAAACTAAGCAGATTTAGAGAAAGAACCTGAAATCATTCCAAGTTCATTTACCAATCTTGTAAAAGTAGCTTCACACAGTGGTTTTGTGAAGATATTTGCTAGTTATTGATCTGTTGGAACAAAGTGCAATTCCACTGTACCTTCATCCACATGTTCCCTTATGAAGTGGTACCTAATGTTGATGTGCTTTGCCATTGAATGTTGAACTGGATTACCTGTCATTGTAATACCACTTTGATTATCACAGTAAATAGGGATTTTAAAGTATATTAACCCATAATCCAGTAACTGATTCTTCATCCAAAGAATCTGTGCACAACAGCTTCCTACTCTGCTTCTACAGTTGATGTGGAAATTGACTTTTGTTTCTTGCTAAACCAAGAAACCAATCTGCCTCCAAAAAATTGGCAGCTTCCACTTGTGCTTTTCTTATCAATTTTGCATCCTGCAAAATCTGCATCTGAGTAACCTATTAGTTTAAAATCTGATTCTCTGGGATACCACAATCCCAGATCAGCTGTTCCCTTAAGATACTTGAAAATTCTTTTCACAGCTGTTAAGTGAGGTTCTCTTGGATCTGCTTGAAATCTTGCACAAAGACAGGTAGCATACATGATATCAGGTCTACTAGCAGTTAGATAGAGTAGTGAGCCAATCATACCTCTATAATCAGTAATATCTACTGATATACCAGTATCCTTATCCAATTTTGTTGCAGTGGACATGAGAGTGGATGCACTTGAACAATCTTGCATTCCAAATTTCTTCAGCAAATTTCTGGTGTACTTGGATTGACAAATAAAAGTGCCTTCTTCATTCTGCTTGATTTGAAGGCCAAGAAAATAGCTAAGTTCCCCCATCATACTCATTTGATATCTTGACTGCATCAGTTTGGCAAACTTCTTGCAAAGTCTGTCATTTGTAGAACCAAAAATGATATCATCAACATATATCTGCACCAAAAGTAAGTCCTTTTCATGGTTGAGGTAGAACAGTGTTTTGTCAATAGTTCCTCTGTTAAATCCACTTTCCAGAAGAAACTGAGCTAACGTCTCATACCATGCTCTTGGAGCTTGCTTAAGGCCATAAAGTGCTTTATCAAGCCTGTAGACATGATTTGGAAATTTGTAATCTACAAAGCCTGCAGGTTGTTCAACATATACTTCCTCTTCCAATTCTCCATTGAGAAAAGCACTTTTCACATCCATTTGAAAGACAGTAAACTTTTTGTGAGCAGCATAAGCCAAAAATATCCTTATGGCTTCCAATCTAGCAACTGGTGCAAATGTTTCATCAAAATCAATTCCCTCCTGTTGAGAATATCCTTTTGCAACCAGTCTTGCTTTATTCCTTGTAATTATGCCATCACTATCAGTTTTGTTTCTGAACACCCACTTTGTACCAACAACAGATCTGTTCTTTGGTCTTGGCACTACGGTCCATACTTTATTTCTATCAACTTCATTTAACTCTTCCAGTATTGCTTGCACCCAATCAGCATCTTGAAGTGCTTCTTCTACTTTCTTTGGTTCAGTCTGAGAAAGAAAAGAATTATTGAGACATTCACTTGAAGTAGCTGTTCTAGTTCTGACACCTGCGTCAGGATTTCCAATTATTAAATCAGGTGTATGTGATTTAGTCCACTTCCTTACAGATGGAAGATTTTCTCTAGAACTGGATGCTCCCCTATGATCCATGCTGTCTTCATCAACATTTTCTGATGCCCCCCTGAAATTATGCTCTCTGAGTTGGATCCTTCAGAAATTGAGTTTTCAGAATTATCAGAACTTGGCTTATCAGAACTTTATGAATCAGAACTTGAAGAGCCCGTTGTATGTTCTGATGCTTCTTGAGATGTAGTTGTATCTTCCGTATTCTCCCCCTGCACAGGTGCATCTTCCTTTGGCGTAGTCATCACAGTTTCAATAATATCAGAGTTTAATCCATCAGATTTTGCAGTATCAGGATTTAGACTGTCAGGATTTTTAGTATCAGAATTTAAGTCTTCATTTTCAAATCTCAGCTGATCATGATCATTGAAATCTTCAAGTCCAGTAATCTTCTTATCATCAAAGGAGACATTGATAGATTCCATGACAACCCTTGTTCTTAAATTGTAGACTCTGAAGTCTTTTGTGGAAAGTGGATATCCAACAAAAATTCCTTCATCAGCTTTTATTACAAATTTGGATAGCTGTTCAGGATGAGTCTTAAGAACAAAACACTTGCATCCAAATACATGAAAATACTTCAGATTTAGCTTCTTTTTCTTCACCATCTCATATGATGTCTTTCCATGCTTGTTAATGAGTGTTGCATTCTGAGTAAAATAAGCAGTCTGCACAGCTTTAGCCCAAAAATAGGTTGGTAGCTTTGCTTCATCAAGAATTGTTGTTAGTCCCTTAACAATATAGCAAGAATTACAGAATGGGGGTTGAATGGAATTCTTGAATCTTTTTCTTGAAATAAAAATGTTCAACTCGATTAAAGATATATTTGTTTTGATTAGCACAATGCGGAATGTAAACTTAAATGAATCAAAACATAAGTAATTAAAAATAAGAGTCTTTAAAAACTTTCTGGTGGATTCAAACAATTCCACCAGAGATATATATAATATATCGAGAGGACTTTGTGTGCAGAAATGCCCACAACTGCTTACAAATTGAACTGCTGAGAATACAGGAAATGCTAAAGATTAAGCTTACAAAGATTTCTCTGTTTTTGTGTTTCTCAACTATCTCAGTTATTTTTCTATTTGCTACTCTCTTGGTTTATATAATACCAAGATTACAAAGTAAAAAAGACTGAACAAATATAAAATCTAACAGTCTTAATCTTTGCTGCTTTTCGTCCTCTATTACCCAGTTAATGGGCTTCCATAATGTGTTTGTATCCAACTCGACGGCTGTGTGTCAGCTTTCACTGTTCAACTGATGTTTGAATTCTTGATATGATCATCCGTCGACTTTCAGATCATCCGTCGATGACTTAATTGATCATCCGTCGACTGCTATGTTAAACATCCATTGATAGTCATTTGATCATCCTTCGAAGGCTTTATTAATCATCCGTCGGTAGCTATTTTGGCACTTGACTTCATTTCACTTATACAGAATTACAAGACATTACTTATGTACAATTAATCAACCTATTCTGCATATCTAGTTAAAGTCAACATGACTTATATGCTACTACAGATTCTATACAAAGGTGCATACATCACTGTGCTACAAACTTATTATTACATAAACTACTCACTCGATGGATAATAAGTTAATCATCCGTCGGGACTATAATGAGTTATCCGTCGGGAATAAAATTCTTATCCGTCGAGTGCTACAATATTTCACGAAGTAAAATCTACTTAGATGTTTTGTTTAAGTGATCATCAGGTACACAACATATTCACAACAATTGTTCGTGCAGCTTCAATAAGAGTTCTATTCTTTCTTTCAACAACTCCATTTTGCTGTGGAGTTCCAGTAGCAAAAAATTCCTGCTTGATTCCATGGTCTTTACAAAACTCTTCCATAATCAAATTCTTGAACTCAGTGCCATTATCACTTCTTATGATCTTCACTGAATCTTTGACCAATTTATCCAGTTGCTTGACATGATCAATCAAGATAGATGCAGTTTCACTTTTTGTGTGCAAGAAATACACCCATGTGTATCTGGGTGAACTCATACACTATGACCATAGCATATTTCTTCTTTGCAATAGACATGACATTCACTAGACCAAATAGATCAACATGTAGTAGGTGATAAGGCTCAAGAATTGATGATTCAGTCTTGCCCTTGAATGAGGATTTTCTTTGCTTAGCCTTCTGACATGAATCACAGAGGCCATCAGGAGCAAATACTGATTTTGGCAGTCCTCTCACAAGATCTTTCTTGACTAGTTCATTTATATTGTTGAAATTTAAATGAGAGAGTTTCTTGTGCCAATTCCAGCTTTCTTCAATTGATGCTCTACTTAACAGACAGATTGTAGAACCATCAGTACTTGTTGAAAGCTTGGCTTCATAAATGTTACCATGCCTGTATCCTTTCAGAACAACTTTGCCTGTAGATTTGTTTACAACTTCACAGTGTTCTTCAAAGAAATCCACATGATAACCTCTGTCACAAATTTGACTAACACTCAGCAGATTGTGTTTAAGTCCTGAGACCAGAGCTACTTCTTTAATGATGATATTCCCAAGATTGATATTGCCATATCCCAGTGTTTTTCCAATGTTGCCATCTCCATAAGAAACACTTTGGCCAACTTTCTCCACAAAGTATGATAACAGGGCTTTATTTCCAGTCATATGTCCTGAACATCCACTGTCCAGAACTAGGATGTTTTTCCTGTTGCCCTGCAATCACAAAGACCACTAATGACTAGTTTTAAGGACCCAGACTTGCTTGGATCCTTTGGCCTTATTAAGTTTGTTAACATTTGTAGCGGATTTAGCATCAGAGTTTATGTTAACATTTTTCTTATCAGCATTTACACTATCAGACTTTGTATCAAAACTTACACTAGAAGGAACAATGCTAACTTTCTTTAAAGAAGGTTTTATTTGATAGTAATCATTGTACAAACTATGATATTCCTTACAAGTATAAATGGAATGCCATAAACTACCACAATGAAAATAAGGATTTTGTGGCCTAGATCTAACAAACTGACTCTTAACTCCTGACTTTGAAGGTAAGGAGTTTATGTTCTTATTCTTCCTGCAAAAAGAAGCCAGATGGTTAGAACTTCCACAGTTATGACATGTTTTTATAGGAGCATTAGGAACAGGCTTATAATCATTGCTTCTATTCACACCTTCCTTTCTATTCCTATGTTTCCTAGGTGACTTTACCTTGTTTACATTCTTAACATCTTTCAGCTTATGCTTAAGCTGATTTTTTGTCATTAAGCCTGCGTTAACTTCAGTTGGCTTTTCCTGTTTTAGTTTGTCAGAAGTTAATTCCTCTTTAACTTCTGATTTCTCAGTATCAGACTTTACAGCTACAAACTTAACATGTTTTACCTTTTGGCTTTTGTTTAACAACTATAGGCTTAATTTCTACAGTTCCTTTATCATTCTTATCATCTCCATAACCTAAGCCCTCTTTCCAGTTTCCACTACTTAACAAATTCTGAGTTGTTCTTCCAGAGTTAGTCCAAGTCCTGATAATCTCTCTTTCCTTTTCTAACTCAGTTTTTAGAGATTCATTAATTTTAAGTACTTCATCCCTAACATAGAAAGCATCATCTCTATCTTTCTGAGTTTGATGGAACATGACTAACTCTTTTTCTAAATAATCATTCCTCTTTTTACAAGCAAGATTTTCAGAAGTTAATCTTTCATATGTTAAAGTTTGATCTCTATAACTAATGAACATGGTTTTAAGATATCTTCTCAACTCATTAATGTCATCAGTATGAAAGGCATAAGTAGTTTGAGGTACCTTTAACTCAGCAGCTTCAGAACTGCTATCAGCATTTGCCATCAAAGTATAGTTCACCTCACTTTCAGAATCTGAAGTGTCTGTCCAGCTTTTCTTCTTTGTGACAAGAGCCTTGCCTTTGTCTCTCTTCACTTTCTTGCAATCAGGAGATATGTGGCCTTTCTCACCACAATTGTAGCATTTGACATTTGTGTAATCTCCTCTGTCAGACTTCCCTCCTTTGCCTTCAGTTTTTCTGAAATTCTTCTTATCAGAACTTGCACCTTTCCTGGAAAACTTCTTTCCCTTCCTGAATTTTCTGTATGCAATCCTTGTGATTCCTTTCACCATAAGAGCACACAACTTCATCATCTCTTCATCAACATCCATCTCAGGCAAGCTTTCAGTTTCTGAGTCATCATCACTATCAGAACTTGATGACTCAGTATCAGACTTTGTGATGAGCGCTTTTCCCTTGCCTTTCCTTAAGGTAGCTGCTTTGGGGGATTCTTCCTCAGCCTTAAGAGCAACTGTCCTTGACTTTCCTCCTTTCCTCTTGCTTCTTTGTTTCATCTCAATTTCATGAGTCTTGAGCATCCCATAAATTTCATCAAGTGTTGTTTCTTCAAGATTATAGTTGTCTCTTATAATTGTGGCCTTCAAATCCCAACTTTCAGGAAGAGCTAACAGGAATTTAAGGTTTGAATCTTCAAGATCCTACTCCTTATCAACTAGTGACAAATCATTCAAGAGTTTGACAAATCTGTCATATAAATCAGTCAATAACTCATTAGGCTTTGAGTCAAAGTGTTCATACTCTTGAGTGAGTATAGTCTTCCTGTTCTTCGTAATCGAATCAGTTCCCTGGCATCTTGTCTCCAAGGCATCCCATATCTCCTTTGCAGTCTTGCAGTTAATTACCCTGTTTGACATTACATTATCAATGGTTGGCTTGTGAGGTCCTTCATTGATTCTGTCAAGATATTCTGGATCTGTAGCTTCCAGAAACATAGTCATCCTCACCTTCCATATGGGGTATTCAGATGGTTTCAGTATGGGAACTCTAATAGCCTCATATTGACTATGGATTTGAGTCTTTGGAGGTTCTTCAGTTTTGGTGGGCTTGGTTGGAGTTTCTGCTTCAGACATGACTGTTTTTGGATCTTAAACTGTTTGTCTGTTGACAGATAGGCTCTGATACCACTTGTTAGGTCACACACACTGTAGAAAGGGGGTTGAATACAGTGTATAGCACAATCAAATCGAATTCAAAGAACACAAGTAACAGAACACAGATTTTATTCAACACAATAAACTCTGTTACAATGTGGAACTGTCCTCTCTCAGTGATGAACAAAATATCATGAGAGCTGCTAGGGTTACAATGAATATTATTCTCGATAATGATAACACTTATAGTGTAAACCCTATGTCTGTGTTTATATACTACACAGTTACAAGATAATCGCTAATTGATATGGAATATAATTCTGCTTCCTAAAATATATCAACCAGTTATCTTTTCTTCCAAGTATTCTATTCTTCATAGAATTCCTTCTTCATGCATATCTCTTCTTGCGTCTGTCTTGATCTTCTTTCCTTTCAATCAACCGCCTTCCTTATCTGAAAGTTTCCTTAAGTCCTGATATTATCTCCTGATAAATATCTTCTGAAACTTAAGTATTGATAACTTAAGTTCTGTCTTCAGTATAAGTGCTGATATCCAGTTAAGTACTGATTTATCCTGTTTAAGTAAGATCTGAAAACTAAACACAAATCATATTAGACATGACATTATCAAATATATCTAACAATTTCTTCAGGACTGGAAAAAGTGAGTGAGAGGAGTCCCACCTTAGATGGTGAAAGAGAGGGTGTGAGGGTGGGTAGACAAGGGGAGCCCTTGATGCAAGAACAGAGAGATCATGAGAGAAATGCAGGTACAGGAGAAATAAGGGTGGACATCATTGTTAGTGAATCAATGAATGTCAATGAAGCAAACAGAGAGGAACTATCTCAGTATAGTCAAGCTGTTATAGATTCCACCTCTTTGGATGCTGAGACATTTACTCATCCTGTTCCAACATATCAACTTTTGGTTGGACAGGGCAATGAAAATGCAGAAAGGAAGTTGAATTTGGTACACACCACTCAATGCATGCAAAAAGCAAAGGATGCCATCACAGTTATGCCTTCTAAAGATGGTGATGACATAGATTATGAGGCTGGTGGGTCAGAAGAATTCTTTGGTGATGATAGTGAAGAGGGATCACTGGACATAGGGGGAGAAGTAGGCCCTAGTTCCAGATCTGGTATGCCAATTTGGGCATTTTCAAAGCAATGTGATGAAAATTATTTCAAAACCACCCTCATTCAACTCATCAATCAGACACAATCTGCTCTTCAATCAACAACAAATGCCAGCACCAAGAAGCTCCTACAAGCACACCTTGGTTCTCTTCAATTACAACAAATCCAAGGCTTTCAACACAGTCAGAATGTCACTTCTATAAAAAATGAGGTTGATCAAATGAAGAAGGACATTTCTGAAAGATTGGATGCTTAACTTCCAGAAGCAACTATGATTGATATTAAGAGACAACTAAGGAAGAACTCTGATCTTGCTACTCAAGTGGATTTCTTGGATAAAAGGATGACTGCTATGGAAGCTTCTCTAACAACTATTCATCTACATCAAGCACAACAAACAGACTTGCTTCAAAAGCTAGTGGTAGCACAATCCTCTTCCTCTACTCTACTTGCTGATAACAAAAAGGGGGAGAAAGAAAGCACTATTGTCCCAATCAATCAAGAGGGATCAAGGAGTGAGGGGGAGAAAAAAGTGCTAAACATCCAAGTCAACAAAATAATTGTGCCAATAATTGCTTTCACAAAGTCACCAGCCATGGACAATATTGACATCATAAATCTGGCAGCAGCAAAACTAAACACATATGATAAACTGCTTAAGATTGATGTAGCAGCAGCTGAGAAGGAGTTAAAAGAAAAATGGAGGAAAATAGATGTAGAAATTCAATAAAAAATTGGACCAATTCAAAAGCCATACAAAGCATCCATTCATCACTCTCAAGTCAAGAATATTTCTATGAATGAAATAAGTATGAATTATCTGGAAAAGGCCAAACATCTTGCATCAAATCTCCAAAAGCAGATCTAATCATGAAGCCTAAAAGGAACTACTCAAAGTTCTCAGACAAAAATCCTATGGATATTGTGTATGAGACACCTAGGCCAGATGAGAAGAAGCTGTTGGCTCGGTCAATTGCATTTTACAAAGATCCAATAGATTCAGCACTCAAAAAAAGATTATCCAAGATTTACAGAAATGGTAAGGAAATTTGTGTGGTGGTTGGACACCCTATGCTTGTGGAAGCTAAAAAGGAAGAGAAGGAAATAATAAGGCAAGAAAAGAAGCAAGCTGCTCTGGATGTTAAGAAGCTCAAACAAAAGAAGAAGCAAGCTTTTATCTTGGCCAAACTTCAAGCTGTAAAGACTACAACTGAGATTTCTGCACAACCAACTGTAATTGCTGAATCTCAAGATCAAAAAGTGCAAGATAAACCACAACAAAAAAAGAAGATTCAAATACAAACTCCACTCCAAAAGAAAATTGGACTTCAGTGATGAGGAAATGGAAGACTATATTCCCAAAAAGCCTACAACTTCAACTCAGACATCAAAACCCTCAGTGGTATTTGAAGAATTCAAGGTGGTGGATCCAACTAGGAACATTCATGGTGAGCCCATTATTCCTAAGGATGAGCCAGTAGACTGGGATAGTTTTCCAATTACTGAGCTAAATTTTCCTATCTTCATCAAGCGAAAGAAGACAAAGACTAGAGCAAGCAAGAAAGTGAAGCCTGTGACTCTCAGATCCAAGACCCTAACAAAATCTCAATCTACATTCAACAAGGGAGATTTGTTATACATCTGTGACATCAAGGAGTTCTCTGACATAAACCTCTACTTAGATCAATTTGAAGAAGTAAGAGGAATTGATGCTCACCAACATCTTCCTGAAAGGCTGGTGTTTAAATATAAGGGAGGAAAAGAGATAATATGGCCACTTCACAAGATTTTTCTAGAAAGCCAAGTTGTTCTAATAAAGATCTACTCATCTTTCAAAAAGAACTTTGGATACAATGTGACTGCAAGGAGATTAGTTCTAAAGGAGATTGAGGAGCTGAGGATTAATAGAGCCAAAGATGCACTACCAAAAACTCTGTCAATTCCCTTCACAGGAAAGAGAGTGCATTTGAGGCCTTATTGGCTGATGGAATTCAGGGATGAAAAGGGAGTAAGAATTTTCTTCAGATTGGAGGACCAGTTGAGTATCTCTAGCAATGAGACTCTATTGGAAATGCAAGAAATGCTAGATCTCTCAAAAGCTGATGAACTTGAGTTCCACAGACAACTCCAGAATCAAATAGAGGAGAACAACAGGAGGCTTGGGAAGAAATCCAGACAATCAAGGAAATAGACTTATCTGCTCAGAATAGAAGAGCACCTTGATAATGATTGTGAGCAACTGTTATTCCCAGTGGACTAACAATGAGATTTACAGAAGGGGGGTTGAATGTAAATCTCAAAACTTTTTCAAGTTTTGAGCAGTTTCTAAGGCTAAGTGTTTTAATGAACAAATGTGTGTGAATTGCTTGATGCTAATACAGACATATATATATTCAAAACAAATGTAAAGAACACAAAGAACTTAAAAACTTTTCTGGTGGATTTGTTGTTCCACCAGAGATGTGTTATTTCAGAAAATCTGTGATTCAAAAAATTAAATCACAGCCGCGTCCTAGTACAAACTAGATGATTTTCTCTCTGGATTTTTCTAAACAGCTCTGGAAAATTCACCATCTAATTACTAGCTGCTACTTGGTTTATATATCACCAAGTTTACAAGTGAAGACAAAACTGTAAAATACAATTAAAAGATTCTTCACATATTTCTTCTTTATTTCTCTATCCAATGCAATTTAGGTTTAGCTGTGAATCTTTGAATACTTCCTAGTTTGCACTAGAATAGAAATGCTGCATTTTCTTGATTCCTCCCAGAGGCTGCCACATTCCAGTTTGTCTCTGTCAACCCATGTGCCTCTGTCAGCTTATGAATTATCACTATCGACTGCTATTGAACTAAGCATCTGTTGAAGCTTTCATCCGTTGATGACTTTATCCGTTGAAGCTTTATCCGTTGAAGCTTTATCCGTTGATGCATTAGCAGTTGAAGCTTTATCCGTTGAAGCACTCATCCGTTGATGGATGTTATCCGTTGAAGCTTTAGAGACATCCGTTGAAGCTTTGTTTCTCATCCGTTGAAGGCCTTTAATATCAGTTGATACTACTTCACTTATATAAAATTACAAGGCATGAAATATTTATAATTAGCCCTCCTATTTGCATATCCACTAGTAGTCAACATGACTGATAATTTCCCACAACATCTAAGAATTACAACTTAAATACAGAGAATGAAATGTGCTACAATACTAAACTTATTTCTAAGTAAAGCTACTCCTTCAACGGATAGCCAAAATGGTCTTATCCGTTGAGGCTACAAACACTAGATTTCTACTTAAGTGTTTTGTTTAACTTATCATCAACCTAATACACATATTCCTAACAATCTCCCCCTATTTATGTCTACTAGAACTGTAGGCATAAATTTGGGTTTAACTTGATGATAACAAAACACTTATCAAACATATGAACTAAAATAAAGTACAAATTTAAAAGTGCTGCAAAAATGTGTATACTGAGATAGAATTGAAGAATTACATTGTTTCCAAGGGTGCTCCTTTAGCCTGAGTAGATTAATTTCTTTTCCTTTGATCCCTTGTTTTCTTCCCTAGCCTCCTGTCATTCTCCTCTATTTGGAGTTGGAGTTGTCTGTAGAATTCAGCTTCATCTTCTTCATTGATGTCCAACTTAGATTGCATATCCTTGAGAGTTTCATTACTGGCAATCTTGAGCTGATCTTCAAGTCTGAAAAATCTTCCGACTCCTTTATTGTCTCTGAACTCCATCAACCAATGAGGTGATTTATGAACTGTAATTCCTCTCTCTGGGATGAGTAATGTTCTAGGAAAGGCATTGGGCTCCCACCAAGTTTTCCTTATGCTGGCAATCTTGTTGAGAATCTCAGTTTTGGCAGTCCTGGTAAAGCCAGAATCCCTTTTTATAGCTGAGTAGACTCTAACCAAGGTAGAATAGCCTTCATCCAGAATTCTATAAAGAGGCCAAGTCCTTTCCCCACTTCCTTTATATTTGAACACTAGTCTTTCTGGAAGCTGTCTGTAGGCATCTATTCCCCTTACTTCCTCCAGCTCATCCAGATAGAGTTCAATGTCTGTAAATTCCTTTATGTCACAAATGTGAACATAATCATCCTTTGAGGCGTGTGGCTTAGGCTTAGGCTTCTGAGTGAATTTGATTGAGGTTAGAGGAGGTGTTGATTTGATTTTTCTTTTCTGTTTCTTTGATGGTGGAGAAATGGTTAAGAAAGTGGGCAATTTTATGGTGTCCCAATCAATTGGTTCCTCCTTAGGATTGATTGTTTCACCATGGATGTTTATGAAGGGGTCAGGCACAATGGGTTCAGGAATAGAAGGTAGTGGTTTGGATTTTGATTGGGTTTCTTCAGTTTCATCTACAATCTTCCTTTTTGCATTGGCCTTCTTTCTGTTCCCTTTCTGCCATTCCTTTCTTTCCTTGCTTCTTTCTTCCACATCATCATTAAGCATGTCCCCCATACCTACATCTTCATCCTTGTCTTTAATTTCTTTCTTTTCTTCAGTTTGACTTGACTTTAGCTGTTTTTCAAGCTTTGCTTGTGCTCTTTTGTCAGCCTTTAGCTTTTTAGCTTCTTCCTTCAACCTTCTGGCTTCTTCCCTCTTGGCTATTGAGAATTTGGGATGTCCTTGTATCACACAGATACTCTTTCCCTCTCTAAAGATAATAGCCATGTTCATTCTTTCAACCACATCCTTGGTCTCCTTGTGCTTCATGATATTACCACCCAAAACCTTGTCTTCATCAGGCTTTGGAAGAGGAAAATCCACTCCTTTCAACTGAGCAAGGCTTAGAGGGTTCTTTGTAGAGTCCTTATTAGATCTGTTGTTGGGCTTGAGAACCATAGGTTTCAGATTCTTGGAAGAAGTCTCTCCAACATTATTCCTCCTTACCTGCTTGAGCTCCATAATGATTGGCTCCACCTTTGTGCTATGCTTCACAGATTGTGATTTTGAAGTTGTAGAACCAAAAATTTGTTGCATCCTTTCATCAATTCTCCTCCTTTGCTCTTTGACTTTCATCTCAGCTGCTGCTATCTGGATTAGATCAATTCCATCAGCTTTCCTTTGATTTGAAGTGATGGAGAAGTGGTGATGGAAGGAACTAGCACTTTAGATATTTGAACTTTTGTTGATGGCTCTCCTTCCCTCTCCCCTTTATTCTCCCCCTTTTTGTTAATATCAAGGATAGGGGTCAAGCCTTGTGCTTTTGCCAGCTGCAATAGTAGACTTGTCTGAGATTGTTGATTTTGAAGAATGGTGACCACAGAGTCTTCAATGACTTGAACTCTGTTTTCCAACTTGGCCAGCCTCTTGTCAGCATCAGATTCTCTCCTCAATCTCAGCAACAAATCTTGCATTGTACCATAAGGCATGACTAAATCCAACTTCTCAGAATTGTAGGATTTCAGATCAGCAATATCCTTTTTGAGTTCATCCACACTCAAATTATGTCTGATGTGCTGCAACTGCAAGAGATGCAGAGAGTCTAGATGAGCTTGAAGAATAGCCTTGGTACCAGCATCAGAAGTGTCCTGGAGGGCCTTTTGAATAGCCATAACCTGCTTGACCAAAGCTACACCAAACTGTCCTGGTGTAGATTTCTTTGTCCATGCCCATTCAAGTAAATTTGGAACAGAACTTGGGCCTGCATCTCCCCCTAAGTTCATGCTCCCATCCAAAGAAATAGAGTCATTAGAATTTACTTCAAATTCTTCAGATGGCTCACCAGCTTGAGAAGGCATCCTATTAACAGCAGCTTTATCTCTTTGAAGAGATTCTGAAGTGTGTACTATATTCAAAGTCTGCTCTGCCTCCACATTGCCCTGAGCAACCAACAGTTGATAGGCTGAAACAGGATGAGTAAAAGTGTCAGCATCCAAGGAAATGTTATCAATTTCAGCTTTGTAATGTTGCTGAAATTGTCTTCCCTTTTCAGCATCATCCACAATCATTGACTCACTAGCAATGGCTGGATCCACCCTTATAGCTTCTGTACCTGCTTTTCTCTCATTTTCTCTATATTCTTGCATCAGGGGCTCCTCCTGGCTCACACACACCCTCACACCCTCACCCCCACCTACTAAGATGGCACTCCCCTCACTCACTTTTGCTATGCTGGAAGAAATAGCATGCATATTTTGACTCTCAATCTCTCCTTTTTCCTGGGAGCAACCCAGCCTCTCACTCAAATTATCACTCCCTTCCCTCAATCCTAGAAGTGATTGTACAATAACCATGTCTTCTACACTTGGAATTGATTCAGTTATATATGTAGAGACCATCAACGGATAGGGAGTATCCGTTGAAGTGGAAACTGATGATATCAACGGATAACTGCTGTTAAGCTTATCCGTTGAAGAACAACCACTTGTCAACGGATGAGAGATATCCGTTGAAGAAGGAAAAGATGTAGATATTGAAAGTGACATAATTGTTGAATCTGTGTGAATTGATTTTAAGTGAGGTGACACAGATTCTTCAACTAAGTCTGAAAGAATTGGCTGATGATCCAATAAATCATCTAAAAGATGATGATCACCAGGATTGGAGTGGGGCTCCTCCCTGAGTTTTAAAGAGGGAGAATCAGGAATTGATGTGAATATCATATTCACATCCAGAGATGGTGATGGAGAATTTGGTGATTGATATGTGTCTATTATGAGAGAATGGGGCTGTGACTCCATATTTGCTGGAGCCACATCAAGCTGAATTTGAGAAGGCAAAGATACAGGTGGATGTATCTGTGCAGTGTGTGCCCCCTGTGTTGAAACTAGGGTTTTAGCCTTCTTTCTTCTTGAAAAGGCTTTGATAGGTGAATGTGTGGCTTCAGTGTCCCTCCCTCTTTTGTTCTGTGTCCCTGGTTGGGGACTATTTTTAATAGCTGCATCCTTTTGGGAGGATGCAACTAGGGATGTGTTTGACTCCTTTTGAACCACCACAGTCTTTTGAGAAACTGTGGCTTGGCGGGCTAGGGTACCACTCACCTCTCCCACCTTATCCTGGGGGGTTTCTTGATGTTCACCCCTCCCCTCACCACTCACACCCTGTTCACTCCCTTCAGGGTTTATGGTAGTTGTTACAACTGTTGTCTTTTGAGAAACAACAGAGGTGGTTTTCTTTGACTTGTGTATTGGAATTTTAGTTTTGGTGGCTTTGGTAGGAATCTGTTGGGATAAAGACACAGATTCCATTGCCACACTAGAAGGCAAAGAAACAATGGGGTTGGAAGAGGTATGAGTTGCAGAAGTATTTACCTCACTTACCTGAGGTGCATTCATTATTGGTAAATATACCAATGGCACATGGCTGTTGAGGTTAATTCTCAAAAGGTCTGCAAGGACCCTTTTCTCTTGTGCCCAGCATTTGTGTTTATTGCTCTCATTAGTTATGACCAAACCTTCAGCAACATGGTTAGCCAATAACATAAAGAATCTAGCATAGTAGATGTTATGAGGTCTATTAGCTTTGTTACCTAACCTGGAACCTAATTCTAGCATGACATAGTTGCTAAAATTAAAGTACCTATCAGAAACTAGCATATAGAGCATATTAACAAGAGATGAAGTTATGGCATCAAAATTGCTAATCTTCCCAGAGAAAACCTTGATAAAGGCATCTCCAAGAAAACTCCATTCTTTCCTAAGGCCCTTTCTTCTAATGCTCCCTAAACTAGCAGAATCAAAAGAATAGCCTATGGAATCTAACATAGCAGATACATCATTATCAGTGTGTGGTGTCGGGGCATTATTCTCAGATAGCTTAAAGCAAGACTGTATATCATCACAGTTAATAAAGTAATCCTTACCTTTGAGAGAGAAAGTAATGGTCATATATGTGGAGTTGAACTCTGCAGTTGTCCAAATCTCCTCAATTACCTCACAATAGATAGTTGGGGCTTCCGGCATTGCATAGCTTAGTTTGCAGTTCTTGATGAAGTCCATCATCTTGTGATAATTTGAGTGGGCTTCATTCTTTTCCACCAAGGCTACGAAATTGTTCTTTTCATAAACAAAGCCAGACTGAGACATAATCTTGACTACTGGTGCCATTGTTGTGAGTAGAGGTTGCAGAGAAAAGATTGAGAGTTTTGGGAGAGAAAGAGAGTAAAAATTGCAAGAAAGCGTAAAGTGAAAATAAGAATTCAATGGGCTTTTATACTTTCTCAAATTAAAACGTAAATAGAATGATTAAATAATACTTTTAAGTAAATTATAATCGTTTGAGAATAAAGAAAACTGTAGAAATTCTGAAAACTGCCTTTAATACAAATACATACGACTGTGTATATATGTATCAACGGTTAAGAAAATGAATCAACGGTTGTGACTCACTTAAAGTAACTGATGTGACACTTCAATGGATGAGGTAAATAGTTATCCGTTGAAGATTAACACTGTTTTTATCCATTGAAGGATAAAATTACCAGAAATGTATTTGTCTTTCAACGGATAATGAACATCCGTTGATATAACAATTTTGGCTTTCAACGGATAGGGAATATCCATTGATAGAATAAACTTTACTTAAAGCCAACTTTGTTCTTGCCATAAATTCATTTCAGGCTTCAAAGCAGATTATAATGAGGACATGAATTTATGAATAATTAAGCATACCTAGCTCACTTACTAATCTTGTGAATGTTGATTCATCAAGTGGCTTGGTAAATATGTCTGCAATCTGCTTTTCACTTGGAACAAAATGAAGTTCCACTGTACCTTTCATCACATGTTCCCTTATGAAGTGGTATTTGATGTCAATGTGCGTGGTTCTTGAGCGCTGCACTGGATTTTCAGTAATGGCAATGGCACTTGTGTTGTCACAGAATATAGGAATTTTGTTAACAGTTAGTCCATAGTCAAATATTTGATTCCTCATCCACGGTATCTGTGCACAACAACTACTAGCAACAATGTACTCAGCTTCAGCTGTTGATGTTGAAACAGAATTTTGCTTCTTGCTGAACCATGACACAAGCTTAGTTGTACTTTTCCTATCTATTTTGCAACCTGCATAATCTGCATCTGAGTAGCCAATTAGATCAAAACCAGACTCTCTAGGGTACCAAATTCCTAGATTTGGAGTCCCTTTGAGATATCTGAAAATCCTTTTAATAGCCACTAAGTGAGACTCTTTGGGTCAGCTTGAAATCTAGCACTAAGACATGTAGAAAACATTATATCAGGTCTACTAGCAATTAAATATAAAAGTGAGCCAACCATGCCTCTATAACTTGAAATGTCTACAGACTTTTCAGCCTTGTTTAATTCAAGCTTGGTGGCAGTGGCCATGGGAGTTTTTGCAGATGAACAATCCATTAAGTCAAACTTCTTTAAAAGATCATAAATATATTTAGTTTGACTAATGAAAATTCCACCACTAACTTGTTTAACTTGTAAACCAAGAAAATAAGATAGCTCTCCCAGCATGCTCATTTCATATTTACTTTGCATTAACTTAGCAAACTTTTTACAAAGCTTATCATCTGTAGAACCAAATATAATATCATCTACATAAATTTGAACAAGTATTGTAGAGCCATTAACATTTCTAAAGAAAATAGTTTTGTCAACAGTACCTCTTGTGAAGTGATTATCTAGAAGAAATTTTGACAAAGTTTCATACCAGGCTCTAGGTGCTTGCTTTAGTCCATAGAGTGCTTTCAACAGATAATACACATAGTCTGGAAAATTTGGATCTTCAAATCCTGGAGGTTGGCTTACATAAACTTCTTCCTCCAATTCTCCATTCAAAAATGCACTATTGACATCCATTTGATAGACCTTGAAATTGGCATGGGCTGCATAGGCTAGAAAGATTCTGATGGCTTCAAGTCTGGCAACTGGAGCAAATGTCTCATCAAAATCTATTCCCTCTTGTTGATAATAGCCTTTAGCAACCAATCTGGCTTTATTCCTTATGACAATGCCATTTTCATCCATCTTGTTTCTGAATACCCATTTTGTGTCAATAGAACTCTTGTTCTTTGGCTTGGGTACCAGCTTCCATACTTTGTTCCTTTTAAATTGGTTTAGCTCCTCTTGCATTGCTAAAATCCAATCTGGATCCAATAGAGCTTCTTCCACTCTCTTAGGTTCCTCTTGTGATAGAAAGCTACTATACATACATTCATCTTGAGTAGCCCTTCTAGTTTGCACTTTAGATGTAGCATCACCAATGATCAGTTCAAAAGGGTGATTCTTGGTCCATTTCCTTTGAGGTGGTAGATTAGCCCTAGATGAGGTTGCCTCAGTATTGTCATGATGTGAGATAGAATGTTGATTGGTTGAAACTCCCCCTGAGTTGCTGATCCTTTGAAAGGAATTGGGTGTTCTATCAACTGATGAAGTGGAATGATTATCCGTTGACAGACTGTGATCAACGGATGCTTCATTATGAACTTCAACGGATGATGCACTTTGTCTTTCAACGGATGCTGCATTGCTTCTATCAACGGAAGCTGAATTATGACTTTCAACGGATGCAGCATTATGTGCATTATCCAAAGGCAGATTTTGAATTCTTTTCGAGGTACCTTCTCCGTCATTCGCATCTTCACTGTCATCACAATATATCTCAATATTGTCAAATTTGAGTCTTCATGATATCCCTCATCTGTTAGTCCATCAATCTTTTTAGCATCAAACACAACATGCACAGATTCCATGACAATGTTGGTTCTTAGATTGTAGACTATATATGATTTTCCAGCAGAATAACCAACAAATATTCCTTCATCAGCCTTTGCATCAAACTTCCCTTTGTGATCAGGTTGATTCCTTAGAATGTAGCATTTGCAACCAAAGACATGCAGAAAGTTTAAAGTTGGTTTTCTTCTCTTGAATAATTGATAGGGAGTCATGCCTTTTGCCTGATTAATTAGAGAAATGTTTTGAGTGTAACATGCATAGTTAACAGCCTCAGCCCAAAAGTATGTTGGGAGTTTTGACTCTTCAAGCATTGTTCTTGCAGCTTCAATTAGTGATCTGTTCTTCCTTTCTACCACACCATTGTGTTGTGGAGTCCTTGGAGCTGAGAACTCATGCATGATCCCATTTTCTTCACAGAACAACTTCATGGTTGTATTCTTGTACTCAGTTCCATTGTCACTCCTGATATTCCTTACTTTGAAATATGGATGATTGTTGACTTGCTTGATATGATTGATAATAATTTCACTAGCTTCATCCTTTGATCCAAGGAAATAAGCCCATGAAAACTTTGAGAAATCATCTACAATCACTAGGCAATATCTTTTCCTTGAAATTGACAATACATTGACTGGTCCAAAAAGATCCATGTGTAGCAGTTGTAATGGTTCATCAATTGCTGATTCAAGCTTCTTACTGAATGATGCTTTCTTTTACTTTCCTTTATGACAAGCATCACATAGTCCATCCCTTGTGAATTCCACTAGAGGGATTTCTCTAACTAAGTCCTTTTTGACTAGATCATTCATTGTCTTGAAATTCAAAGGGGACGGCTTCTTGTGCCATAGCCAACTTTCATCTGGACTTGCTTTGCTGAGAAAACAAGTAATTGATTCTAAATCTGTAGAGTTGAAGTCAGCTAAGTACACATTCCCTTTTCTAACTCTAGTTAGAACCACTTTGTTGTCCTTCTTACTTATGACAACACAGGCTTTAGAATTGAAGGAAACAGTATTCCCTCTGTCACATAGTTGACCGATGCTCAATAGATTGTGTTTGAGACCATCAACTAATGCAACTTCATCAATGATGACATTTTCTTTTGAAATCAAGCCATATCCCATAGTGAACCCTTTACTGTCATCTCCAAAGGTTATGCTAGGGCCAGCTCTCTCCTTGAACTCTGTGAGCAGGGTGAAATCTCCTATCATGTGTCTTGAACAACCACTGTCCAAGTACCATAGATTCCTTCTTTTTCCCTGCACACAACAAAATCAATCAAGTTGATTTTGGTACCCAAGTTTCCTTGGGTCCAGCCTTGTTAGTCTTTTTCCTAGACTTCATTCCTCCTGCATCTTTTGACTTAGGTAACTTTGGGTCAACCTTGGTCTCAGATGTAGTTGGTTGAGGTATAGGATTAGTCACAGAATCATTTAGCACATTTGGTTGAATTTGATAAGGCATAGATTGTGCAAACATATTATTCCACATAGGTATGTTGTATGGCATCTGAGGCATACTGAATGTAGTAAAATAAGGATTATTAACATATGACATGTTTGCAAAATATGCATGAGGATTCTGATGAGACATAACGGGCATAGCATGCAGAGGTGACATAGACATGTTAGGCATGGAGGGAGTTAAAGGCATGGGAGCATTCTTAACAGATTTGCAGTTATCAGATAGATGATTAACACTTTTACAATGCACACAGCTTTTTCTAGGAGCATACTTATCATGTGTGTAATTGTTGTGTTTGTTAATCCCTACCTTCCCATTTCTATTAGATTTTCTTTTAGTTTCCTTTTTATCCTCAACCAATTTAAGCCTATTTTTCAACTGATCTAAAGTCATGTGTCCTATATTCACCTTACCGGCATCTTTGGATGTGCTAGCTCCTTCTTTGACAAAGTTCTTGAAAGTTGAACCAACCTTCTTATTGAGATTTTTCTTTTTAGAACCACTTGCCTGTTTTAATTGATGAGCCTTCAACGAATGCTCTTTTTCTTCTTCAACGGATAACTTTCATCATCCGTTGATTCCACATCCGTTGACAATCCATCAATTAATTCTAACTCCTTTTTGTTTTTCTTCCAAGCATTCTCACAGAATGATTCAATTCCCTGAACCTTGACAATCTGAGTACTCACATCCCTAGATGTTTTCCAGGCCTTGATTACCTCTTGCTCACTTTCTAACTGTTTAGAAAGAATTTCTACTTTCTTAACAGCTTCTTCTAGTTCACTCTCAACAGTCAAGCATTTAATTTTAATCTTTTCAAGCTCAATTACCTGATCCTCTCACGCAGCATTCCTATCACTTAAAAACATATTATTCTCTTTGATTCTTGCGTTTTCTTTAGCTAGTGATTTAAGGGAAACACGCAAATGATATAATTCATTGGACATATCATTTATGGCTTCATTGCATTCAATTTTAGAAAGATGAGAGAGGTCAGTAGTAATTACCTGGTTGCTTGATGAACTAGTTTCATTTTCATTAGAATTAGCCATCAGGGCTAGGTTGACATATTCCATATCATCATCTTCATTGGTTCCATCTGCTGCCCAATCATCTTGAGTGAGAAAAGCTCTTTCCTTTTGTTTGAGCAAATCAAAATACTTCTTTTTGTAATCAACTCGCTCAAATTTCTTCTTATCAGAGGTTGGCTTCCTGCACTCATTTGCAAAGTGTCCACTAATACCACAGTTATAACATTTGAACTTAGATTTGTCCACCATGTTTTTGTTTGACTTAGTGAATTTTATATTTTTCTCGAATTTCATCTTTGCAAACCTCCTGGACAGAAAAGCCAGATGTTCATCAACATCATCAGAGTCATCTTGACTGGAATTGTCTTCATCCTTAGCTACTTGCTCCTTTTCCTTGCTTGATTCTGATTTGCTTGTGCCAATTTTGAGATTTGGCATTGTCTTTTCCTCATTCCTGGCTTCAATCTTCTCATTGTCAGCTACAAGTACAACTGATCCTCCTTTTCTCTTTCCCTTTTCCAACAGCCCATCTTGCTCCATCTCAAGTTCATAGGTCTTCAAAATTCCATATAATCTTTCAAGTGTGAAGTCCTTATAATCTTGAGAATTTCTTAGAGAAACAGTCATAGGCTTCCATTCCTTTGGTAGAGACCTCAGAAATTTTAAATTGGAGTCCTTGACTTGGTACACTCTGCCATACAGCTTCAATCCATTCAACAGTTTCTGAAATCTGTTGAAGGTATCATTCAATGATTCTCCTTCTTCAAAATGAAAATATTCATACTGTTGAATGAGAAGCTACATTTTTTTTCTCTAACTTGCTCAGTACCTTCACAGATAAGTTGCACAGTATCCCAAATTTCCTTAGCAGTTTGGATGTTAATGACATTGTCAAACATATCTTGATCTAGGCCATTAAACAGAATGTTCATGGCTTTCTTGTCCTTGTGAACCTCTTCAATATCTTCAACAGTCCATTCTGCTTTTGGCTTGGGAATAGACTATCCAACAGCAACTGTTGCAGTAGCAGCTGTGGCCACCTTGTGAGGGATGTGCGGACCATTTTCAATGCAGTTGATGTAGCTTTCATCTTGAGAGAGAATATGTAAATGCATCTTCACTTTCCAGTGATGATAGTTATCTCTTTCCAGGATTGGAATCTTTACACCAATATCCTTCTTACTCATGATGTTAGCAGAATAGATCTTTAAACCCTTTGTTAAGAGCTTGCTCTGATACCAATTGTTATTCCCAGTGGACTAACAATGAGATTTACAGAAGGGGGTTGAATGTAAATCTCAAAACTTTTTCAAGTTTTGAGCAGTTTCTAAGGCTAAGTGTTTTAATGAACAAATGTGTGTGAATTGCTTGAAGCTAATACAGATAGATATATATTCAAACACAAATGTAAAGAACACAAAGAACTTAAAAACTTTTCTGGTGGATTTGTTGTTCCACCAGAGATGTGTTATTTCAAAAAATCTGTGATTCAAAGAATTAAATCACAGCTGCGTCCTAGTGCAAACTAGATGATTTTCTCTCTGGATTTTTCTAAACAGCTCTGGAAAATTCACCATCTAATTACTAGCTGCTACTTGGTTTATATATAACCAAGTTAACAAGTGAAGACAAAACTGTAAAATACAATTAAAAGATTCTTCACATGTCTCTTCTTCATTTCTCTATCCAATGCAATTTAGGTTTAGCTGTGAATCTTTGAATACTTCCTAGTTTGCACCAGAATGGAAATGCTGCATTTTCTTGATTCCTCCTAGAGGCTGCCACATTCCAGTTTATCTCTGTCAACCCATGTGCCTCTGTCAGCTTATGAATTGTCACTATCAACTGCTATTGAACTACGCATCCATTGAAGCTTTCATCCGTTGATGACTTTATCCGTTGAAGCTTTATCCGTTGAAGCTTTATCCGTTGATGCATTAGCAGTTGAAGCTTTATCCGTTGAAGCACTCATCCGTTGATGGATGTTATCCGTTGAAGCTTTAGAGACATCCGTTGAAGCTTTGTTTCTTATCCGTTGAAGGCCTTTAATATCAGTTAATACTACTTCACTTATACAAAATTACAAGGCATGAAATATTTACAATTAGCCCTCCTATTTGCATATCCACTAGTAGTCAACATGACTGATAATTTCCCACAACATCTAAGAATTACAACTTAAATACAGAGATGCTACAATACTAAACTTATTTTTAAGTAAAGCTACTCCTTCAACGGATAGCCAAAATGGTCTTATCCGTTGAGGCTACAAACACTAGATTTCTACTTAAGTATTTTGTTTAACTTATCATCAACCTAATACACATATTCCTAACAGCAACCTCTTTGTATATTTTGCATTGTTCAATTTTCGGTAAATGTTGTAGCACTTGTCAGTTTTATCTACTATTTCTACTCTGTATCTTTTGGATGTTTTGTTATCATCAAGTTTCTCTTAATTTATGGCTACAATTCTAGTAGACATAAATTGGGGGAGATTGTTAGGAATATGTTGTGAACTTGATGATAAATTAAACAAGACACCTTAGTAGATTTAACTTCGTGAATTTTGTAGCACTTGAAGGATGATCAAATATATTCCCGACGGATGATTCAATATAGTCCCGACGGATGATGATTTGACATCCATCGATTGAGTAGCTTATGTAATAATAAGTATTGTAGCACATTTCTGCAAACAACTTTGTGTAGATTCTGTAGGAGCATATGAGTCATGTTGACTACTAGTAGATATGCAGAATATGTTGATTAATTGTAAATATGAGATGTCTTATAATTCTGTATAAGTGAAATGGAGTCAAGTGACAAATAGCTACCCGACGGATGATCAACAAAGCTACCCGACGGATAACAAGCATGTACCCGACGGATGATCAAATTCAAATATTTGTTGACAATGACAACACAGTCACATGCGTCGAGTGTTTGAAAAAGGAATGTGGCAGTCTGTTTAGCAAGGATTTGAGAACAAAGAAGCATTACCATTTCCATGCTATTATGAAGATATTGAAAGATGCTGGAATAAAGTAGTGAAGTAGCATGGAGTTAGACTAGATATGTTTTGTTTTACTATCTTGTCTTATTGTCATGTAAACTTGGTGATATATAAACCAAGTGTAGCTAGTAGAGCAATAAACAACTAACTAAGCATACACATTTTCAGAGAAACATTTTCAAGCTGTAATCTGTAGCATTTCTCTGTAAGTTTAGTTGTTCTACTTGTAAGCAGCTGTGAGCTATTCAAGTTTCACAGGGTTCTCACTCGTATATATATATATATCTGGTGGATACTTTCAAATCCACCAGAAAGTTTTAAAAGCTTGTGTTTGAAAGAGATATGTCCTAAGTTCAATCATGTACGAGGATTTAGGAATAACTTTTTATGTAATCTGTTTTGATTTCATTGATATTAATAAAAGACTTGTTTTGTTTTTTACGGGCTCTATCTATTTAAGTGTTTAAATAAGATATACCATAGTTTAGAGTAAAGCGTTTTATGGATTATGATGAGATCATAATAGTGAGACCTAAAAGATGATAACTCTAAACTTAAATAGTTCCTGGTCATAGGATTACTAACTGGTAATTAATAATCCGCAAAGATCGGTACATACTATGCTTGCTTCATTTTGAAGGATGTCTGTTCTCATAGATATTTGTGTGGTGACACTATAGCTAGTATGTAGGTGCTTATTATAAAATAAGTTCACTGAACATGACTCGCACAGCTGAACAACTGATGGAGTTCACTCACGTGTCAGCAGTTGTTCACATAGTGATAGTTGTACAAGTATCCTTAGACTTGAGGTCATCATAGTCATCTTGTGTACACTGAACTATGCTTTGGTTTAGTTCTTAGTCTCCAGGGACAATTATTAGGGCTCTACTGGGTATAGGAATTTGTACACGAAGATAGTGTATGATCAATAAAGGATCTACCGCTTCCAGTGAAGGAAGGGAATGTTCATAGCTGATCCACTTATGCTAGTTCAGGAATCTCTGGCCAGAGTGAATGAAATTAGAAAGGAGTTTCTAATTTACATAGAACTGAGCATAGTGAATGGGAAAGCAAATGATTAAATTAGATAGGCTTGACACAAGATCCATGCCTTGTATTTAATCAGGACATTGGAGGGTAGAAGGAGTTAATTGTACGGTAACTATTCACTGACAGGTTCTTGGTATTCTAAGCAGTGAATTCATATTATCCGGATAGTCGCGATATGTTGAGAAATATCACTCACGATGTAGAATAAATATAATTAATCAGTTAATTATATTTAGTGAATTTTAGTATTCATGTAAATAATTAATAAAAGTTTATTATTATTTATTTCTACTACCGGCATAATATTGATCCTACAGGGTCACACCATAAAAGAATATTTTCTTTGATGAAAAATGAGAGAGAGAATTATTTTCTAAATAGTTAAGAAAAAGAAATAATGATTAAAATAGTTTTAATTATTATTAAAGCATTTTATAAAGATAAAATGTGGGGGTTAATATATATAAAGATATATTATAAAACCCTAGGAGAGTCCTATAAATAGAATGAGATGGATGGCTCATAAAACACTACACACAATTTTGGTTTTGTGAAAACCCTAGCCTCCATCTTCTTCTTCTCTCTCTCTCTCCCAAAACTCCATTTTTATAAAAGCTTAGTTTTATAAAAAGGTTTATCGAAGCGGATCGTTCTTGGTGGATACCGGTAGAGTGCTTCACACACTAAGGAGCAACTGCTAGCACTCCAATTTTATAAAGCTTCGATTCACGAGGTATGGTTTCGATTCCTCGGGTTTTTCCCTTTTATACGTTTTTCTATATGTGCGATATATGGTTTTTATGGAATAAATGTTATTTCACGCTTTCGCTCATCTGTAAATTCCATCAGTATTTTTATCACTTTGTGTTTTGATTAATATAAATCACTTATTCCGCACTCTGCAAATCAAACACTTATATATTATCAAGTAAGAACAGTTTTAAAATCTTGAAAAAGAAGCCAGAATTACATTCAACCACCCTTCTGTAATTCTTGTTTTTATTGTTAGGGAATAACAGATACATATAGATACATCGGATATTATTATTAGGTATTAAGTTCCTAGAGAAGAAAAAGGAGGCTACGCTCAAGAGGGAAAAAGCTTGAAGAAGAGGAGATTGCTGCATCTACAGTTTTCATCTTTTCTCCTTACTTTTCCAATATGTTTACATACTCTTGTGTATTGGTTTCTTTTGAGATTATGAACTAATTTTCTCTCTAGGCCTTTTGTAGCGACTGGAAATTTTGTAATGTAATTAAATGAATAAAGTATAGTTTTGTACTATAATTATGGTTTATGTGGATTTATGTGAATAAATAAAAGGTTAAATGATTTTGCGGTTAATTGTCATTGTTGCATAATAGTGACGGATAACGTAAAGTAACTCGTTCCAGTTTGATGAGTCAGCTAAGGGATTAAGCTGTGTCGTCGGACTGTCAAGTTGAACAGAAATCATATTAAAAAGGGATTAAAGTGTTTAAGAGTACGAATGTGAAATATATTTGATGATCTTGTGTATTTGCATTTTATTTGATGTATGCGTGTTCAAATCTGAGATCTGTGGAATTTTTTTTAAAAGTTTTTAAAAGGATTTATAAGGATTTTATTGATCTTTAAATATTTTTATAAAATTATAGAAATGTGATCGAGGTATGAGATTGGTTTTAATGTCTTTAAAATAGTCCAAGGGACTTTTTAAAAATAAAAGTTGGATTTATGTTGATGTTTTAATGTTTTAAAAATGATTTTATAAAATGTATTCCTATTATTGGAAATTTATTGTAAAATCCATATTAAATAATTAATTTGCTCAAAAATTTATTTAAATATATAGGTGAAGAGCTAATTTTGTGTTTTAGTTGGTAAAAACTAAATGTTTAATTAATATTGAATAGAATTAGATAAGTTGTAATATTACAAATATTTTTGTAAGTCAAAAATAGAAAAAAGGGAAAGGGGATTTTGCTAATTACCAAATTACCCTTAAAAATGTTATATATATACTCCCTCCCTCCTCTCCCTCTTTCTTTCTTTTCTTCACCATCTCTCTTCTTCTCTCTCTCTCTCTCGAACTCTCTCTTCCTCTCTCTCGGTAATCTCTCTCTCTCTCTCTCTCTCTCTCTCTCTCTCTCTCTCTCTCTCTCTCTCTCTCTCTCTCTCTCTCTCTCTCTCTCTCTCTCTATCTCTCTCCCGCACACCCTCTCCAATTCTTTCCTTAAACTCCATTTTAGTTCAAGAATTGAGCTCCCTATATCTCGTATATATACATACATGTTTGCATGTGTGTGTGTGTCGGTGTTTTCGGTTGGAGAAGAAGATCTCAGTTCTTGATTTTAATCGGTTTTTGGTTGAATCCTTGCAGAAAGACGATGTTGAGTGCTTGCATGTCAATTTGCTGTGAGTTTTGCTTGATAAATCGGTGAGGTTTCGAGTTGGGGGCCAAGTTTTGGCAACCCCGAACCCTTTCCGCCACCGGCGATGAACTCTGGTGAGTCGGTGGTAAGCTATGATTCTTTGACTGAGATCTAGTAATTCAAAAACATGGTTTCGAGTGTCGCACGTTGGTTGTTTTTAAAGAATCCAAATGTTGTTCTAGGTTTTAAAAAGAAATCGGTTCGAAAATGTTTGTTAAACTCGAATGATTTGATGAAAGTTCATAGTTTCGATTCGAATTAGGATTTTATTATGATTTGAAGGTGTGTATGTTAAGTGGTATGAGTGCATGTCGAATTATGGTTTGAGAACTCGTTATAAAGTTTCGGTTTTAAAGAAAAAGTGTTCACATTGTTCTTGATCAAGTGTTTTTGGTTTAGATTAAATTTGATTTTTGATTTTTGAACTTGCATGTTGGTTTTTGCTAGTTGCATGTCATTTTGTTGAAAAACCCGAAGGTTACCTAGCTTAAAAAAAGAAAATTTGATTTGATCAATTGTTCAAGTCGATGTGATATTTGATTTAAGTCAAAATAAGGTTTGGATTTAATCTAAAAGTATGCATGATAATGATAAGTGGTTGCATGTTGATCTTTTACTTGGTTTGGTTATATTGTTTTGTTTCAAAATTTTGATAGAAAGAAAAAGGGATAAGTGGTTTTGGTGTCGAGCTATGTGAATTAGAAATTATTTGATAGGAGTATGAAAGTATGTATTATTATGTGTTGTGTGTGATGCATGTGCTTATAAGTTAATGTAACACCCCCAAATCCGGGGTCGGGGATCCGGGTTGTCACGAGTTCCATTTCCCTTAATAACACCCAATCTTAATAAATAATCAACTACTCTGTACTGTGACCCCACAATAAACACACACACCACAAGTTATAGTCTCAGAGATGATTATCCAAAAATAATCACAAGTCATTTTATTCCACAATTATATGTCAATACACCTTAAAAGGGTTTCTGAATAAATTTACATTTCTTTGCCATTATTATAATTCATAAATATACATAAATCTGGTACATCAAAAGTTGAAAGCCTAGCCTATTGGTAGCTCCTACCTCAGCTACAGCGACATCAACGCCTATAGGAAACTGCGGAACGTTTCCTATCCGCTCGCGAATTGGGAGCTTGGTCCTGTTCATCTTGTCTATCTGATGTTGTGTGATGAAAGAAGAAAGAAAGGGTGAGCAACAAGCCCACCAAAATAATATGTATACTGATTAACAATATATGAGCATACTCATAGTACTCATGAAAGTCTTGGTCAAAAGAAATGAACCAAGATGATATCTTAACGCGACCAAGTCGCAAAATATTCAGTATATATATACATATATATACTTTTCACAATCTTTGAAATCCTCTGACATGTATAATATACACAGAGTTCCAGTTTATAACTGTATAAAAATATCGTTGCAAGGTGATCTCATATATCTAACCTTGTCTCAACATTTTTCTAAAAATCTTTGTTATGCATAAGATAATCATTTACTAGATATAAGTTTAAAAAATGAAGTTACAAGATACTCCAATATACTTATATCTTTTCCAAATACTGCTTGAACTACCACCGTTCAAGTTATAATGAGCTTTCAACAGTTCATCACATAGATGAGACTACAAGACAAGATTTGAATAGATTAAATCTTTAAAATATCATCAAAATAAAATGAAGTTATGAGATACTTCATTTGATGCAAACATCATTTTGAAAACTTGACCCTGCCAACACTCAACAATCGCCCAACCGTAGCCTTTCTATCGAAGTGCTCTGGGTAGTGTTGCAGAAATATCCAATTGGATGATGAACTCATTACGGGAGTTTGCCGCGCCAGGAAGACCACTTACGATGATCAGTCGTAGTAGTGCAACCCCACCATTTTCTACATGTAGAGGAAAACCTGTCGGATTTACTTGTCAACCGAACACTGGACTCCTAAGGAATGGACCGTCTTAGCGGAACTTCCAGGCCATTTTGGGCCAATATAATAAGGCTGGGCCGGCGCCACTCGACCACTTACGCCACTCCTAGTTCAGATGAAATCCATGACTCTGAAACGTAAAGCTCGTCCCCCCTTTCCCAAGTAGAAACTTATTGATACGGCTCCACCAAGAAGTCGTATCTAGTTGGAAAGGAAAACTCACCGATATTTCCCAGGCGATGCCTGTTAATGGATTAACTTGTTCCAAGAATTTTACTTCCCGACTGTTGGGTAAGTAATCAAAATTCTTTTATCAAGACAGCAACCTTGTTGCGAATATAAAACACACCACAGAGCCGGATCCCTCAGGTTTTGAGCGAGTATTTAAATCCCCTTCGAAAGGAGGATCTTAAATATAAAAATGAGTTTTGGGATCCGCTCTAACTTTTAAAAATCATTTTGAAGACTCGCAAAATATTTTTAAGAATGTTCGGAGTGATGCTGATTTAATAAAATAAATCAGTCCCAATATATAAAAAATATTTGAATATTATTATTTAAATAATATTCCCATAAAGAATAATCTTTATAAAAATAATTGAAGTAGATGTTGTAAAACTTATACTTGCAATGAATATTAAATAACCAAAGATATACTTATACGAAAGTACTATCTTTATTTGAATAATCAAAAGTGAGTTTGATTATCGACGCATTATTCCTTAATAAAATAAAGAATAATAATTAGTAGTTAATCGGAGTCATAAGTCCTCGAATGAATATTCAATAATAATATTCATTAATAAAATAAACGGGGTCATAAGCCCTCGAATGAATATTCAAAATAATATTCATTAAATAAAATAAACGGAGTCATAAGCCCTCGAATGAATATTCAAAATAATATTCACTAATAAAAATAAAGTTATCGAATAAACCTTATTCGAATAATAGCCTTGAAAACTATTCATACATATATATATAAATAAATAAATAAATAAATATATATATATATACTCGGGAACATCGACTCCCGGTTTTAGAAAAATGTTCACCTTTGGGTCCCCTATACTAAGGGTATACGCAAATACCGCTTATCTCTAGTATAGGTATTATCAACTGAATCAACAGATATATGTATCAAGAATAAGAAACAGGCATGCATATATACCATATCACATGCTACAATATATCGCAAGAATTTGCTAAATAACCATTATGCATCTATCACAAGATAATGCATGTACAAATGTATACATCACAATAACAGTATAACGGATAGAAAACTTGCCTGAGTGCTCCCGGATAGACTTAAGCTTAGAGTGAGTCCGATAACCTATGAACAACAACATAATTCGGAATTAAACCCCGGTCGCTTAAGAAACTAGACTTTAACCATTTAGAGTCCTAACGTTCGCTTTCGCGCTTAACGATTCACTTAAGTCGCTCGAGTACTCTCGGCTCCACCATTTTTAATAAATTAATCATTAAGGGTTTTAAGGCGATTCTTTCGCGAGTACCTTACCAACTGCCTAATCCACTTAACATAATTGTTTCATACCCCAATTAGTCCTTTAAGGTCCTTAACTAAGGTTTCAAAGTAAGGCGAGGGGTAATGGTTCGGTCGCGAAACGCCGTTACTTAAAACGGTCGTTTCTCCTAAACCGTACATCGGAATCAAATGAACTACATATCAAAACGAAGCTCGTAACATGAACTATCTAAACATGGCAATGGTCAAAACCTAGCAGGGAGTTCTCGGGTCCTAATGTTATGAACAAAAGCAGTCTAAAGTAAATCGGACATTACGACAGCTATATTTACGCGATTTCCCAATTTTATACCATCCCAATTCAACCACCAATCAATCCCAATCCATTCATACAACCAAAATACATCCTCACTACATCATAACAGCCCCAATCAACTCAATATTAACAATTTATACTTATTCTTAAACTTGAATTTAAACTATACTTAAGTCCTTTAACCAAACCATAAGATTTCAACCTTCAATTCACTACCATTCCAACCTAAACTCTAAACCAACAAACATCAAGCTACTCTTTACCATAACTATCAAAATCATCCTAATATATAAGTAAGGCTAGGGTTTGGAGATGTTATACCTTCCTTGAAGCTTTTAATCAATGAAAGATCCTTGGAATGCCCATGGAAGCCTTGATCTATGCTTAAGCTACCTTGAACTTTCATAAAAAATCAAGAAAACCAAAGTTATTTCTTGAAGGTTACTATTCACCATCTTATTCCTTAATTTATTGGAAGAGATTGTGAAGGAATTAGAAGCTTAAACTTATAGGATATCCATATCTATGTACAAGGAACCTTAGATAATTACCTTGTGATTTAACAATGCTTGGAACTTGATTTTTGATTTTTCTTCCTTTGAAAAGAAGAAAAAGCCGAGAGCAATGTTGAAGGAATGAAATAATTTTGTGTTTGCTTTGATTTGTTTTGGCTAGCTTGGTTGTTTTTGTTTTGTTTTTGGGTAATTACCTTTCTAACCTTGACTTTGTGTGGTTTTAAATCAACCACATCTCCTTCCCCTTATGTCATGCTTATGTCATGCTTATGATGTCATCATCCCTTACTTGCCCTCTTCTTATTGGTTGGATGACCTCATCATCCCTAACCTCCTTGATTAACTTCCTAATTGTTTGCCTAATGACCGCTGATCTGTTATACGGTTCGCTTAACTTTCGTTTTCGTTTATCGTTTGAGGGATCATACCCGGGATCTTATTACTTGGGTTTCCTTAACCTTTCTCAATACATTATATTCCTTTTATGATCCTCTCTTATAATCCTTTAATTTAAATCCTTTTTATCCTGTTACCTTATACTCAATTCTTTCCGTATCTAGTGGATTTCCGGGAAAAATCAAAGTGTTCGGAATTGGATTCTGACGATCTTTACATACACTTATAAGTCATATAGAGTGCCAATAAAATCTCAGAATATCCATAAAAGAACCCCTACCTAGTGTTGGATGAAAAGTTTTCTCATTCAGCAAAAACACTATTCATAAGGGTTTCAAAATTTTTCCAAAAATTGGGGTTATTACAGTTAATTTGTGATTGGGTAAACGTTAGACGTTCTGAGAAACGTCGAGAGTGATCGAGTATCTAATTAGGGTTTTATGTTGAATTGTAGATTCGGATAGCAGAGGCATTCAGGCTAGTAAAGGGAAAGAGGTTGTAGGTGGTAGTAGCTCGTATACCATAAAGCAGGAAAGCTATTTGAGGCAAGTAACTCTGCCTTTTCTTATGATTTGATTATAGAGAGGATATTGTCAATGCCATAATAAAGTAGTGGTTTTATTAATTTCTGAGAAACCCTGATATTGTTCTTTGTAACAACTTGTTATCAATCCCTGTTGATCCTTTATAATAACCCTATTGATCCCGCCATTTATTGCCTTACTCTACTACTTTGTTATCTTTTGATCTCGTGAACCTAAGAGAACCTTTATGAACCCCTTACATAATGTTTTGATTAACCTGGATTCTTCGATAAACAGTATACTTTATTTTGTATTGATCTTTGGAACTATTCTGATCCCAAATTAGTATACCCTGTTTATCATTTGATCAAGATCTTTGGTATTGATCCCTGCTTACTTCCGATTTGTTCACTTTCCTTGAATTCTTGAATTGAACTTAAGAATAATTTTTGACTTGAATGAGTTCAAATGATTTCATATTCTTGGTAATGATAAAATGAACTTAGTGAACTTAGTGGGACTAGTCCAGCCACATAAGAGGCTAGCGGGGCTAGTCCAATATAAGGCTGAAACAATGACATAGGTACCATAATGGCCAGATGGAGGTCGGTACGGGCTGATCAACCGTATTATATTTAATAGATGGATATTCCAATCAAGGGTTCCTTAATGTTTTATAAAAGAAGAAGTGAATATAATCCTTAAAGCAATTGCTTCTTTTAAATGAAATGAAATAATTTATATCTTCATTAAAGATGTGAAACTTGTGAACCCTGTCACTTTAATTAGTTGTTGAATCTCGAAGTTTGAATAATTGCTTCTTTCTATTGAGAAACTCTTTCAGAGTCCTGCTATTGATTTGTGATGAATACCAACTTTCTCCCAATCTTGAGCCTCGAATCTTGAAAGCCCAAAACCTTTTCACAACCTTTAACTATCCAATAATAGAAAACTACCACCTAGAGAATGAAAGTAGAATGCCTCAGATATTGATATTTATGTTACATTGTAGAACCGTCTATATAGTTACTTGCTGAGCTTCTTTGCTTATTTATTTGCTTTGATCTAACCATGACAGTTAAGAAAGAAGATGACCAGACTTAGGCGTACCGCTCGAAAGAAGATTTGCACTATAGAACGTGAAGTTTCATGTACAAACGAAGAAATTTGATGTTTCGCCGGAGATGAAGTCGGTTTGATCGGAGAAATTGATCTGAGGGTTATTCTGAGATGTTATGGCCAGAGTTAGATTGCCAGGATGATTTAGAATTAAAACCAGCTTAAAAATGAACCAAACAGTTACGTTTTTTGCCTGAAATCGGGTCACCGGAATCCTGGCCGGTCGCCGGATTCTGGGAATTTTCCGGTCATGTTCTTCATGACCCGGATTTGACCCGTTTGACCCGTTTCCAAAACCTGATTTTGATTCGTTTTTGTCAGAGATTGATTTCTGACAAATATTTCTGGAAATTATTTTTACTTTTTATTTTTATTAATTATAAAATCAGTTTTTATTTATTTTATAAATTGATTGATTAATTAATTATTTAATTAATTGATTTATATTATAAATAATTCTGAAATATTTTCTAAAATTTGAAATTATTTATTTCCTTAATTATTTATTAATTATTAATTATTTGTTATTTATAACAAAATGATTAATTATTTTGATTCCAAAAATAAATTATTTATTTCTTTAATTATTTATTATTTTTAATAAATCATAATAAATTCATTTTAATTCCAAAAATTATGGAAAATAATTTTTAATTCTGATTTTCCCCAAATAATTATTTAAAAATATTTTTAGGGTTCAATAATTAGGAATAAATATTTTTATTGAATGATAAATTGATTTATCTGTATTTATTGAATAATAATTGAACCGTTTATCCGATTTGAACGAAACGAAAGTCCTTCGACTAAGAAAAATGATCTGTTTTCATTAAAAATAGTTTTAAATCTTAATTTCTTTTAGAAGTGAGTCGACTTTCGATATTTATTTACTTATAAGCCTAATTACATATAGAGACGAGTCCAATAAATCCCGAAAAATAGGAAACGAGCCAGATATTATTCAGTTAAGCAAATAGCGAGTTGATTTCGATTCTAAAAATTATTTTAAACCTAGAATGACTATATGACTTATGTGTTATGTGAATTATGTGGTTAACTGAGTCTTATTTGCGAATAATTATTATACGAATTAGTAATACGCGTACAGGTAGACGATAAGGGCTATGTGAAGTCGGTTTGAAACGCGATTGAGATACATGATGACTAAATAAGTCTATTTCTTTGATAGAAGCAAAACCAACAAGGCAAGTCGAGCCAGTGATAGAGGACGGTGAAATACTTGTGGTAGATCGCGTGAAAGGCAAGTTTTTCCCCTATTCTAATTTCAGAATAGTGAAATTACTTCAGATTCTTATTGCAATTATACACCTATAATTCCTGTTCACAAACACTGATACACAATTATCATGCCTTAATTCATATTTCATTTCGATTCCTGATTTCTCCTAATTCGTTGAATCCTCTATTCACATTCCAATAGTTATATATATATATACATATATCTTGATATATTCTGATATTGGGATATATCAAAGCATACCGATTATTCTGGTTGCTCCTCTATGGACTGGATGGCGATGATTGGGGTCAGGTATACACTTGATCCTAAGGACCGGAAATTAGCCGGATCCTTGTGTTAAGCCGTGGAGCCTGGGTACCCGAATGGATCTATACGTTGAGGTATGGATCTGCACGGCATCCTAGCTAATCAGCAGGATATAGGTGCGAACTTGTGTCCAGTTTAGTTCGTTTGATAATTTCCGATAGCGGCCTTCGTTCTTTTCTTGCGAGGTTATATCTTTGCAGATGTAACCAAATTACCGGTTCATTTAACTTACTATAACACTGCTTTTATAATAAGGACTTGTTGAGAAACTTATGACTCACCCCTTTTTTGTTGTTATTCACCTTATTGTTTTCAGTTTAGAAGGAAAATGAAACCTATCAGGACTCAAGTGGTAAATAAACGAGTCAAGCTGCGGGACCCTCTCATACCAAGAGTGCTATCCCAATTCAGGAGGAAAGCTTTGAGTTGCCTGAGCAGGTGTAGTATAGATAGTTAATGTGTGTGTTTGAATAACTGAGATAAGTAGTTTAAAACTGGTTAGAGAATGGTTTGTAATAAAGAGAGTTTGTAAGGTTTTAAATTTGGGTTGTAATAAAGTTATATTGTGGTTCTTGTTTTCATATTTCAACCTAAAAAGATCCTGGTTAGTATTAAAGGGGTTATATATATGTTGTGTACTTGATGATTTTATTAACAAAACACCTTGGTAGATTTTACTCAGTGAAGAATGTAGCACTCGACGGATAAGGATTATAGTCCCGACGGATAACTCAATATAATGATTTATTATCCATCGAGTGAGTAGCTTATGTAACAATAAGTCTGTAGCACATTTCTGCATACACATTGTTTAGATTCTGTAGTAATACTCAAGTCATGTTGACTTTAACTAGATATGAAGAATAGGTTGATTAATTGTACATAGATGATGTCTTGTAATTCTGCATAAATGAAATGAAGTCAAGTGCCAGATTGCTACCCGACGGATAAACAACAATACCACTCGACGGATGATCAACAAGACAACCCGACGGATGATCATGAACTCGATGGATGATCATGAACCCGACGGATAAAGAATTCAAACATCTGTTGACAGTGACAACACAGTCACATGCGTCAAGTGTATGCAAATGGAATGTGGAAGCCTATCCAACTGGGTTTTAGAGAACAAAGAAACACTGCCATTTCCATGCTATTATGAAGATATTCAAAGATGCTGGAATAGAGTAATGAAGTAGCATAGTATTAGACTTGATAGTTTTGTTTTATTATCTTGTCTTATTGCTTTGTAATCTTGATGATATATAAACCAAGAAGTAGCAAATAGAACAAAAAACTAAGCAACCAAGAGAGAAACATTTGTAAGCTGTATTCTTAGCATTTCTCTACAATCTTAGTTGTTGTCAATTTGTAAGCAGCTGTGAGCTAATTGCTACACAGAGTTCTCTTGATATATTATATATATCTGGTGGATACATTCAAATCCACCAGAAAGTTTTTAAAGACTTATGTTTTTAATTACTTGTGTTTTGATTCATTTCAAGTTATTATTCCGCACTCTGCAAATCAATTCACACTGATATATATTTAAGTTAGAATAATTTTATTTGTGAAAAAGTTTCAAGAATTCCATTCAACCCCCCTTCTGTAATTCTTGTTGCATTGCTAAGGGATTAACAATTGGTATCAGAGCAAGCTCTTGATAAACAAAGAGTTTAAAGATCACAACAAAACAACAAGATGAACAAGAAGGATGTTGGAGTCAAGATTCCTTTTCTGGATAAAGATAATTACCATCACTGGAAGGTAAAGATGCATTTTCATTTACTTTCTCAAGATGAGGCCTATGTAGATTGCATAGAAAGAGGCCCTCATGTACCAATGAGAGCTGCAACTGGAAATGAGCCATCTGTCCCCAAGCCAAGGCATGAATGGTCTGATCCTGATATTGAACAAGTCAGGAAAGATAAGAAGGCCATGAATATCCTGTTCAATGGAGTTGATGGTCATATGTTTGACAACATCATCAATTGCAAAACTGCCAAGGATGTTTGGGATACAATACAGATTATCTGTGATGGCACTGAGCAAGTTAGATAAAACAAGATGCAGCTACTGATTCAGCAATATGAGCATTTTCATAGTGAAGAAAGTGAATCTCTCACTGACATCTTTAGTAGGTTTCAAAAAATACTAAATGCTTTGAAGTTGTATGGAAGGGTCTATCAGACAAAAGACTCCAATATGAAGTTTCTTAGATCTCTTCCAAAGGAATGGAAACCTATGACAGTCTTATTGAGAAATTCTCAAGATTACAAGGAGTTTACTTTGGAGAGACTGTATGGCATCCTGAAAATCTATGAGCTTGAAATAGAGCAAGATGAGAGGATGGAGAGAGGAAAGAAGAAAGGAGGATCCATTGCACTAGTTGCTGAGTTAGAAAAAGAGAAGGAGATGAAGATAGAAGCTGTTGAATAAACTTCAAAGGTCTGTGAAAACAAGGGCAAGGGGCTGGCAGCAGAAAATGAAGATTCTTTGAGCCAAGATGACATGGAAGATATTGATCAACATCTAGCATTTCTTTCCAGAAGATTTTCCAAGCTCAAGTTCAAGAAGAACTTTGAAGCAGCTAAGCCAAATAGAAACATGGTGGATAAATCAAAATTTAAGTGTTTCAAATGTGGCTTGGCAGGGCACTTTGCCAGTGAGTGTAGAAAGTCAGATTCCAACAAAAATAAGTTTTAGCCTGTGGATTATAAACAGAAATACTTTGAGCTGCTCAAACAAAAGGAAAGGGCTTTCATTACACAAGAAAATAACTGGGCTGCAGATGGTCTGGATGAGGATGAAGATGTCAGCTATGTCAATCTAGCCCTAATGGCCAAGTCTGATAAAATAGAGACAAGTTCTTCAAGTAATCAGGTAATCACCACTAACCTTGCACATTTATCTAAAGCTGAGTGTAATGATGCTATAAATGACATGTCTACAGAAATATATCATTTGCGTGTTATACTTAAGTCTCTCACTACAGAAAATGCTAAAATCAAAGAAAACAATTTGTTTATAAGTGAGAGGAATAATGTGCTAGAGTCTCAGTTCATTGAATTTGAAAAATTAAGAATTGAGTGTAAAATTGCTAAGGATGAATTAACTGAGTCCTTGAAGAAAGAAGAGATCTTGAAGAAGTAGCTTGAACGTGAACAGGAGGTGATTAAGGCATGGAAAATATCTAGAGATGTTCATGCTCAAATCACCGAAGTTCAAGGGATTGAGTCCTTTTGTGATGCAGCCTGGAAGAAGAACAAGGAGAAGCTGGAATCCAATTTGGTGGAAGGATTGCTAACATATGTAGACTCGACGGATGATGAGGGTCATCCGTCGGATAGCAAAAAAGGTTATCGGTCGAGTGACATAAATCCTCATCCGCCGACTCTGAGCAAGCCTGTGAGTAAAGCCAAGCTTGTCAAGTTAAATGAGAGATATGGATCAGTTTCCAAGAATTTTATTCCAGGAGAATCTAGTCAAGTGAAGAAGGAGAAGAAGGCTAATGTTGGTCATATGACTGTCAAGCAATTGAGTGTCAGACTTGAAAAGATTGAGGTTAAAACAGAGGCTAAAAGGAAAAATAATAGAAATGGTAAAGTAGGGATTAAAAAACACAATAACTAAACACCTGATAAATATGCTCCTAGAAAAATATGTGTCAAGTGTGGTAGTGTAAATCATTTGTCTGTTAATTGCAAATCTGCCATGCCTACTTCCATATATGTGCCACCTTACTTTCCCAACATGAATGCCATACCTCCTATGCCTAGGAATGCTATGTCTACACCGAATATGAATGCACAGTTTGCTAATATGCCATTTACACCTAATCCTTATTATGCTGCATTTAGTATGCCACAAATGCCATTTAGCATGCCTTACTGGAATAGCATGTTTACTAATAGCATGCCATTCCCTGTTAATCATAATATGCATGATAATTCTGCTGTAATGAATGGTTTCAAAGGTTCAACTCAAATGACTAAGGATGAATCTGATATCCCCAAGTCAAATGAGATCAAACCTAAGAAATAGAAAAAGAAAGCTAACAAGGCAGGACCCAAGGAAACTTGGGTACCAAAATCAACTTGATTTGATTTTGATGTGTGCAGGGAAATAGAAAGAATCTATGGTACTTGGATAGTGGTTGTTCAAGACACATGACTGGTGATTCTACCCTGCTCACAGAGTTCAAGGAGAGAGCTGGCCCTAGTATTACTTTTGGAGATGACAGCAAGGGTTATACTGTGGGATATGCTTTGATTTCAAAAGACAATGTCATCATTGAGGAAGTTGCCTTAGTGGATGGTCTCAAGCATAATTTGCTGAGTATCAGCCAACTTTGTGATAAAGGCAATTCAGTAACCTTCAACTCAGAAGCCTGTGTTGTGACTAACAAGAGGAGCAACAAAGTGGTTCTCACTGGTGTGAGAAAAGGAAATGTGTGCCTAGCTGACTTCAACTCATCAAATACAGAATCTGTTACTTGTCTTCTCAGCAAAGCAAGTCAGGATGAAAGTTGGTTATGGCACAAGAAGCTATCCCATTTAAACTTCAAGACCATGAATGAACTAGTAAAGAAAGAAATGGTTAGAGGTATTACTCAAGTGGAGTTTTCTAAGGATGGATTGTATGATGCATGTCAAAAAGGAAAGCAGATCAAAGCATCATTCAGGAAGAAGCTTGATTCAATAATTGAAGAACCTTTGCAACTGTTACACATGGATTTGTTTGGACCAGTCAATGTGTTGTCCATTTCAAGGAAAAGATTCTGCCTAGTAATTGTAGATGATTTCTCAAAGTTCTCTTGGACATATTTCCTAAAGTCTAAAGATGAGGCTAGTGAAATCATCATCAATCACATAAGGCAAGTCAATAATCATCCTGATTTCAAAGTGAGAAGAATTAGGAGTGACAATGGAACTGAGTTCAAGAATTCTGCCATGAGAGCATTTTGTGAAGAAAATGAAATTTTGCATGAGTTCTCAGCAGCAAGAACTCCACAACAGAATGGAGTAGTGGAAAGGAAGAATAGCTCACTTATTGAAGCTGCCAGGACAATGCTTGAAGAATCTAAATTACCAACATATTTCTGGGCTGAAGCTGTAAATAATGCATACTACACTCAGAATATTTCTCTGATTAACCAAGCAAAATGCATGACTCCCTATCAATTGTTCAAGAACAAGAAACCAACTCTAAATTTTCTTCATGTCTTTGGCTGCAAATGTTATATCTTGAGAAATTAAACTGATCAGGATGGGAAGTTTGATGTTAAAGCAGATGAAGGAATTTTTGTTGGATATGCTGTTGGTAAAGCATAGAGAGTCTACAATCTAAGAACTAACATTTTTGTGGAATCAATACATGTTGTGTTTGATGATAGAAAGATTGAAGGACTGCAAGATGGAGACTACCATGAGAGCCTCAAATTTGACAATGTGGAGATGGTTAGTGATGACAGTGATGATGAAAGTGATCAAGAAATAGTATCAAAGGATAATGCATAAAAATCTACTACCAATGAAGCACAAAATTCAACATCTGTCGAGTTGCATAATGCTTCATCCATCGGGAGACAATCTGCCTTATCCGTTGGAAGGCAACCTGCTTCATCCGTCGGTACTCAAAATTCACCATCTATCGGGTTATCAAAAGGAGCTGGGAGTCAGGATAGATCACTTACAGAAAGCACCCCTTTCTCAAATCAAAGATCCATTAACTCAGGGGGAGTTTTTAACAATCAAAACTCAATCACACATCAAGACAACAATGAGGCCTCTTCATCTAGAGCTAATCTACTTCAACAAAGAAAATGGACAAAAGATCACCCCTTTGAGCTCATCATTGGTGATGTATCTTCTAAAGTTCAAACAAGGAGAGCAACTCAAGAAGAATGTCTATACAGCAGCTTTCTTTCAAAGGAAGAACCAAATAAGGTAGAAGAAGCTTTGTTGGATCCTGATTGGATTTTAGCTATGCAGGAGGAGCTAAACCAATTTGAGAGGAATAAAGTATGGAAGCTGGTGCCCAAGCCTAAAGGAAAGAATCCAATTGACACCAAATGGGTATTCAAAAACAAAATGGATGAAAATGGCATAGTAGTCAGGAACAAAGCTAGATTGGTTACTAAGGGCTATTGTCAACAAGAAGGAAAAGATTTTGATGAAACATTTGCTCATGTTGCAAGACTTGAAGCCATCAGAATCTTCTTAGCCTATGCAGCCCATGCCAATTTCAAGGTCTATCAAATGGATGTCAAAAGTGCCTTTCTGAATGAAGACTTGGAGGAGGAAGTCTATGTTAGTCAGCCCCTTGGTTTTGAAGATCCAAATTTTCCAGAATATGTCTACTATCTTTTGAAAGCACTTTATGGACTGAAGCAAGCACCTAGAGCCTGGTATGACACATTATCAAAGTTCTTTTTGGAAAATCACTTCACAAGAGGTACTGTAGATAAAACTTTATTCTTAAGAAATGTTAATGGCTCTAGTATACTTGTACAAATTTATGTAGATGACATTATTTTTGGCTCTACAAATGAAATCTTTGCAAAAGTTTGCCAAATTGATGCAGAGTAAGTATGAAATGAGTATGATGGGAGAAATAACTTACTTTATTGGTTTGCATGTTAAGCAAGTTACTGATGGAATATTCATTAGTCAAACTAAATACATTTATGATCTTTTAAAGAAGTTTGATATAATGGATTGCACGTATGCAAAAACTCCCATGGCCACTGCAACTAAGCTTGAATTAAACACTACTGAAAAGTCTGTAGATATTTCAAGTTATAGGGGCATAGTTGGCTCACTTCTGTACTTAACAGCTAGTAGGCCAGATATAATGTTTGCTACATGTTTGTGTGCTAGATTTCAGGCTGATCCTAGAGAATCTCACTTAGTAGCTATTAAGAGAATTTTCAGATATCTCAAGGGAACACCAAAACTTGGCATTTGGTACCCTGGAGATTCTGGTTTTGAACTAACTGGTTATTCAGATGCAGATTATGCAGGTTGTAGAATTGATAGAAAAAGTACAACAGGAACCTGTCAATTTCTAGGAAATAAGCTTGTGTCCTGGTTCAATAAAAAGCAAAATTCAGTTTCTACCTCTACAGCTGAAGCTGAATATATTGCTGTTGGCAGTTGCTGTGCACAAATTTTGTTGCTAGACTATGGTCTGCAAGTTGAGAGGATTCCCATTTTTTGTGATAACACAAGTGCAATTGCCATCACTGAAAATCCAGTACAACATTCAAGGACACAGTACATAGATATCAAGTACCACTTCATAAGGGAACATGTAATGAATGGTATTGTGGAACTACATTTTGTTCCAAGTGAAAAGCAGCTTGCAGATATTTTTACCAAGCCACTGGATGAATCCACCTTCTCAAGGTTGGTAAGTGAGTTAGGTATGCTTAATTATTCTTAAATATTTTCAGATAATTTACAGGTTGTTATGCAGCCAGAAATTTAATTGATTTTTCAGTCTAAGATGGAATTTTGGCTAAGTCAAAATTTACATCTCGACGGATGATCTTTATCCATCGAGCTTGATCATCCGTCGAAATATTGCTTGTAAATAAAAAAAATCAATTATTTTTCTGGAATATTTTATGACTCGACAGATAACAGGTTATCCTCATTCGTCGAATTGTCTTAATCTTAGCCGTTAATTTCCTGAACATTATACATCGAGTATACTTACAGTTTGTAAGCATAACATGACGGATAATTGATGGAATTTTTACAGTTTATTTTTAAATGGCTATTTTAGGCAATTTTCATTGGTTACTTTATTTTACTTTATTATTTTTGACAGTTATTTTTGAGATAGTATAAAAGCTTATTTCATTTTCATTGCTTTTCTTTTATCATTCTCAAATTATCTGCTCTAAATTCTCTCTTTCTCAAAAGCAATTAGCATCTCTATCTCTGCAATTTCCACTCTCTAACAATGGCACCAGTAGTCAAGATCATGTCACAAACTGGATACATCTACGAGAAGAACAACTTCACGGATCTAGTAAACAAGGGGATTCAACATTCAGGTGACTACCACAAAATGATGGATTTTGTGAAAAACTGCAAACTCAGCTATGCAATGCTAGAATCACCCACCATCTTCTGTGAGGTTGTTGAAGAGATGTGGACTACTGCTTCATACAACTCGACAGATAAGACCATCACACTCACCATTAAAGGTAAGGAATTCTGCATTAATAGTGATGTTATCAAAGCATATTTCAAGATTCCTGATAATACTGTGACCTCACCACACACAAACACTGATATAGTTAATATGCTTAATTCCATGAACTATGCTCTCTCTACTTCTAAGTTAAGTGACATTAGGAGATTGGGTCTTAGGAAGGAATGAAGTTTCATGTGTGATGTAGTGACCAAGGTCTTTTCTGGTAAAATTAGTAATTTTGATTCTATCAATATTTCTATGCTTAACATGCTTTACATGCTAGTTACAGATAAGTACTTTAATTTCAGTGATCTTGTTTTGTTTAAGTTGGGATTTAAATTAGGAGAGTTAAATAAGAGGGGAAAAAATGTTTATTATGCTAGATTTTTCATGGTGTTAGCTAACCACCTCTCTGAGGAAATTGTACTTGAGAACCCAAACAACAAATTAGATTGTTGGGTTCAAGAGAGAAGAATTATTGCAGATTTGAATAGGGCAAATCATCATAGAGAAGTGCCACTCTTCTATTTCCCTGTAATGAAAGCACCTCAGGTAAGTGAGGTAAGTTCATTTGTCCCTACTATTCCAATCTCACAAATTTCTTTGAATACTAGTGTAGCAATGGCAACTATGTCAATGACCCAACAATTGCCTACCCAAGCTATTAAATCATCAAAAATTTCAAAATCCAAATCAAAGAAAGCCCCCTCTGGTATCTCCCAAAAGATGCCAGTTGCAAAATCTACCAAAACCAAAGAGGGGAGTGTGAAGGTGGGTAAGGTAGGTGAGGGACAGGGTGAACATAAAAGAGTCCCTAAGAATAGGGATGGAGAGTTGAGTGGTTCCCAGCCTAGCCACACTGCAGTTTTCCAACAAACTGCGGTGATTAATAATGATAAAAGCTCATTTCTAGTTGCATCCTCCCAAAAGGATGTGGCCATTGAACAAAGCTCTCAGCCAAGAGCACAGGCCAAGAGGGTAAGGGACACTAGCTCACCCCAAACTTATGCCAGAAAGAAGAAATCCAAAACCTTTGGGGATGCGCAGGGTTCACACACTGTGCAAACTGGTGCTAAAGACACAGTCACTGCACCTTCACAAATTCAGCTTGATGTGGCTCCAATAAATATAGAGTCACAGCCAAAATCATTAGTTATAGAAGCACCTCAAACATCAAATTCTCCCACAAACTCTCTGGATGTGGACATGATCAATACATCAATTCCTGATTCCGCTTCTTTAACTTTGTTGGGGAAGCCAAAATCTATTGCAAGTGAGCATCATCTTTTGGATGATTTGTTGGCTCACTTGCCAATTCTTTCAGGAACTATTGAAACATCTGTGCCCAGAATCTCATCAATCAGCACAGAGTCCACAATAGTTTCAATTCCAAGTTCATTCATTTCTACTCTCTTGATGGATATTGTTCATCCGTCGAGTAATAATTATATCCCGACGGATAAGCTTAAAAATATTTATTCGTCGGATAGTCAAACTGCTAACCCGATGGATATTCCTCATCCGTCGGGTGTCTCTGCACAACTTCAAATTTCATCTTTTATCTCTAGTGCAGAAGACTTAGTGGTAGTACAGTCACTATTAGGATTGAGGGAAGAGAGTGTTATGAGTGAGAGTCTGGGTTGCTCCTGTGGCGCCCTCCAAACCCGGGTCAGAAGTTTGGGGTCCACACAAACACCTTAATTATAACCTGCTTATAACAATAATAAAGATAATAATAATAATAATATATGCAATGACCCTACTTACCAATCACCACGGACCGCAACAGGTTAAAGTATGCACACAAGCCAAACACACTAATATATTACAAACCGTTCAAATCCCAACTATTTCAAATTCAAACTGAGTATTAAACATTATTACAAACTTTTACAAACTTAAATTATTCCAAAAGAAGCCTACTAGCTCAGCTTTCTCAACTGAACCTCTAGCTCTCGCGCTGGACTGGGGATCCTCTTTACCAACTGGTTCCTTTTTAACTGGAAAGAATATAAACAACATCGCACAAATGAGCTAACTAGCTCAGCAAGTCACAATGACAAAACTGAGAATAATGATCATCAGGTGAATATGTTTATGATATCGAGTGAACAATGGATTATGATTTAGAATTGGATATTATACTTTTAATTTAAAAACCAAGGTTAGGCTGCTGATCAGTCACGCACTAACCTCGAGCAAGGCACACAGCATTGCTCTAACTACTGGATCCAAGGCACACATAGGCCTAACTTGACCATTATATGGTCTGACCACGAATCTGGTCTATAATTTTATAAAAACAATCTAATTCTAACATAATAACAGAATATGCAATAATAAATAATAACCGAAATCATTAACAACAATAAATGTTTAACAATGAAAGGGTTTAAATCCTTGTAAGGATCAACAAGGTACTTTTAAAGCTTGAATGCTGGGTAATGAAAGAATTGGATAACAAAGGAAACAACATTTCAGGGTTTCAAGGATTTGGTCTTTCAAAGCATAAGATATCATGGATTGAGTATATAATAATTTAGTTCAGTGTCTGGTATTTAGTTTGCATGTATTTATGGAGTAGTATCGTAGATTTGTGGTTCTTGTTTGGGTATACAATAATCAATGGATTAGAAAGAATATGGTTCATAGCTCAAGAACAATAACTGAAATCAGGATTTAGGTTTCCGTGCTTCAAAGCACTTGCAATGTCAACAAGACTATCAAGAATTACAATATCTCGAGAAAGTTCAGAACACTTGCCTGATATTAGCTTACTATCCTGCACTTGCTTTCAATCACAATCATCTTACTCCTCAACTACCTATTTCCCTTTCCTACGCCTTGCCTCTTATGCTCACATATCATAAGCATCTATCAATAATTTACTCACGGAATTCTATTCAACACATACTTCTATCTACCCTTCGTTTTACCCAAATCCGATTAACGGATTGAAAATTATGCGATAATCAAGTAAAAACCGAATATATAGACCGATAGTCAATTAACAAGTCATATGTAGCACATAATACATCACGTAATCAATGATATATTATTTATAAAGAAATCTCGGGTCATAAATAGGCTTTCTGGTATTTAAAATGATTTTTAAAACATTTTTCGGAATTAAAACGGGTCGTTGGATCAATTTCGGGTTAATAAACAGGGTTCGGTTGGCCCATTCTGGCTCTGAAATAATTTTTAGAATAATTATCGAGCCTTGGAAATAATTTAGAATAATATTTTAAAGCTCGAAACTATTTTTCAGAATTTTTAAATCATTTTTAAATAATTAATTCTAATTAAATAACTAATTAAAATCAATTAATAATTAATTAAATCAATTAATCAATTATTTTTTTTGAATTAATTGACCAATTAATCAATTATAAATTAACTGTAATTAATTAACTAATTAATTTAGATTTATTTGTGAATTAAAAATAATTTTCAGAATTAAAATAATAATTTTTAGAATTTTCAGAAATTAAAAATGAATTTTTATAATAAAAATAAATAAGAAATATGATTTTTAAACATTTTTAAAACATAAATCCAATTTTTGCAAAGTCTGGAAACTATAGGGACCAAACTGCATCATTTTCAAAAGTTGGGGTACCAAACTGTAATTTTCCAGCTCTTCGCCGGAAAACAGTCGGGTTCGCCGGAGAACACGTTCTCGGCGTCCTTACTCCACCAACACCTCCAGATCACATCTACACAACATCAGGAACACAACCATGCAATCAATTCATCCTAACAATCCCTGAGTTGGCCGGAATTTGGCCGTGAAGTTTTCCAGTTTCCGGCGAACATCGGAAAACTTCAAAACACAACTCCCTTCTCTACAGACCTCGTTGGTTCATGAAACTTATATGACTAGATTGCAAATTTCACAGAGAACACAACCCACTATAACACATCATCAATCTATCACAGAATAAGAAACCCCCAAATTTCAATTAAGAACATTCATACGGGTTATAAACCCTAATTTTGAAATTCGAAAATCAAACTCAAATTTGAACATGTTATTGAACTCCAAATCAGACGTATGACATGAAAATCATCAGGAAAACAAGCTCTACAACATGCAATCATCAAATCATACAAACAATCATCCGAACAAAAATTCATATTTTTAATAAAATAAATTCGAAAATAAATAAATTTTTAGAAAAATAACCTTGATTTCTGCAGTGAAACAAAGCTCAGAATCTGATAGAACACTTCAAATCCTTTGTTTTGGTTACTCAAGCTTTGAAAACAGAGATCGGTAACGCCTTCGTTTTGCTGTTTGATTCTTAGAACAGTTTTAAGAAATTAGGGCTTTTCTCTGAAAATTATATAATTAACTATCTGCAAATGATTTTGATACGAAATAAAATATGGTAAAAGGCTATTTATAATTATGGAAAATTTGTATCCCGTTGGATCATTCCGGATATAAAACGGTACGTTTATTTGTAAAAACTGATCCAAACGGTATCGGTTTTCGGGATAATTATCCAAATAAGTACAATTTGTACTGCGGTCTTGGTCTCAGCGCCTGGTTACACATATTACGAAGTGATAATTGGGATAGTTTAATAAAAAGCTCCCGTTTATCGAAAATACGGGTTTTATTGATTTACCGAAACGAATATTGTATCGAAAATGCTCGGAATATTACAATTAGGTTAGGAAGGAGTTCTCGGAAGAGTTTCGGGTTCCAAAAACATAACAATGGTTGACGTCGGTTGGTTCCCGTTTTTATAAAATAGATTTTAATTACCCGGAAAAAGATTTTAGAAATTTCATATGATTCTTATAAATCCATAAATCAACATAAAAATAATTAGGAAGATATGACAATTATCTATATTTTATTTTGGACATATAAAAATTAAAATACTCAATTAATATTATTTTTGAATATTCAAGTACAGATAACACTTAACAGTTAACTCACAGAATAGATACTGGGCACACATAATAATATCAAAAATAATTACACGATATATCCTGGATATTACATCCTTCCCCCCTTAAAAAGGATTCTATCCTCAGAATCTCCTAAGAAAACAAATGAGGATATTTTTCTCTCATATCATTTTCTAACTCCCAGGTTGACTCTTCAACCTTTGGGTTTCTCCACAATACTCTTACTAACTTTACCACTTTATTTCTCAATACTTTCTCTCTTGCCTCTAGAATCTCTATCGGACTCTCTACATATGATAAATCTGCCTGAAGCTCTATTGGCTCATATTCTATTACATGCCTGGAGTCTGGATTATATTTCTTGAGCATCGATACATGAAAAACATTGTGAATGTGCTCCATGTGCGGAGGTAACGCCAATTCGTAAGCTACTTTGCCAACGCGCTTTAGGATCTCAAAAGGTCCGACATATCTTGGGCTTAGCTTCCCTTTCTTTCCAAACCTCGTTAGTCCTTTCCATGGTGATACTTTCAGTAATACCAAGCTTCCTTCTTCAAATTCCATGTCTTTCCTTGATTGGTCTGCATATTTCCTCTGACGATTTTGAGCGGCTATTAATCTTTTCTGGATAAGTTCAACAACTTCCTTTGTCTGCTGTACCAGTTCAGGTCCAAGTATCTTGCGTTCTGCTACTTCATCCCAATATATGGGAGATCTACATTTGCATCCATAAAGGGCTTCATAGGGTGGCATTTCAATGCTGGCATGATAACTGTTATTGTAAGCAAACTCTACCAGAGGTAAATGTTCGTCCCAACTTCCTTTGAAATCAATAGCACAAACACGTAACATATCCTCGATTGTCTGGATCGTTCTTTCACTTTGGCCATCCGTTGGGGGTGATAAGCTGTATTCAGTCTTGTTCCCAAACATTCTTGAAAACTCTTCCAGAATCTTAAATTAAACCTTGGATCTCGATCAGATACGATAGACACTGGAACTCCATGACGAACTACAATTTCTTTTAGGTACATATGGACCAACTTGTTGAGCGAAAATCTTTCATTTATAGGCAGAAAATGAGCTGACTTGGTAAGTCTATCCACTATAACCCAAATGGCATCATGATTAGCCCTTGTCCTTGGTAATCCAACTATGAAATCCATGGTAATATGTTCCCACTTCCACTCTGGAATCTCCAATGGCTGTAGCAATCCGCTTGGTCTTTGATGCTCTGCTTTAACTCTCTGACAGGTATAACATTTGCTAACCCATTCCGCAATTTCCCTCTTCATATCTGGCCACCAATAATTCTTCTTTAAATCTCTGTACATTTTGGTACTCCCTGGATGGATGGAATATCTTGAACTATGTGCTTCTTGTAAAATTTCATTCTTTAACTCCGTCACTGGTGGAATCCAGATTCTAGATGAAAATCTCAAAATGCCTTGATCATCCTTCTGCGTGCATAATTCTTCACCTACCAAACGATTTATATCTTGATCCATTACATCTTTCTGACATTTCTTTATTTTCTCCAACAACTCCGGCTGGAAAGTCATACTGTACACTTTCGCTTCCTCAGGTTCACAAACTCTAATTTCCAATTCCAATTTCTGAAATTCCTTATATATATCCTCAGGTACTAATAACTCATTTAACTTTTCCTTCCGACTTAACGCGTCTGCCACCACGTTCGCCTTACAGGGATGATAATTAATCGAGCAATCATAATCCTTGATTAATTCTAACCATCTCATTTGCCTCATATTAAGTTCTTTCTGGGTAAATATATATTTCAAAATTTTGTGATCCGTGAAAATCTCACACTTTTCTCCATACAAATAATGTCTCCAAATCTTCAAAGCAAAAACTATAGCTGCTAGCTCCAAGTCATGAGTAGGATACTTTTGTTCGTGTGGTTTCAATTGTCTTGACGCATACGCAATCACCTTTTCGTGCTGTATTAAAACACATCCTAATCCTTTATGAGAAGCATCACTATAAATTACGAAATTCCCTTGATCGTCTGGAAGTGACAAAATAGGTGCCGTGATTAATCTCCGCTTCAACTCCTGGAAACTTTCTTCACACTTGTCGTTCCATATAAACTTTTCATTCTTTCGTGTAAGCTTTGTTAATGGTGTGGCAATCCTTGAGAAATTCTGAACGAATCGTCGATAATATCCTGCCAATCCCAAGAAACTTCTTACCTCAGTGGGTGTTCTCGGTCTCTCCCAATTCGTAATTGCTTCGATCTTTGCCGGGTCCACTTTGATCCCTTCGTTACTGACTATGTGTCCTAAGAACTGAACTTCTTGTAGCCAAAACTCACACTTCGAGAATTTAGCATATAACTTCTTTTTCCTTAAAATCTCCAAAGTCGTTCTCACATGTTCCGCATGATCCTCTTCCGTCTTTGAATAGATTAAAATATCGTCTATAAACACAATAACAAACTTATCCAAATACTCTTTGAAAATTCTATTCATCAGGTCCATAAACGCTGCCGGGGCATTGGTCAATCCAAAAGACATCACTAAAAACTCGTAATGTCCATACCTTGTTCTGAAGGCTGTCTTTGGTATATCTTCTGGCTTGATCTTTAGTTGATGATATCCCGATCTTAAATCAATTTTGGAGAAGTACTTGGCTCCCTTCAATTGGTCAAACAAATCATCGATTCTGGGTAACGGATACTTGTTCTTGATTGTCAGCTTGTTGAGCTCCCTATAGTCGATGCACAGTCTCATGCTTCCATCTTTCTTCTTGACAAATAATACCGAGGCTCCCCACGGGGATACGCTGGGTCTGATTACTCCTTTCTCTAACAATTCCTGCAATTGCTTTGCTAGCTCTTTCATCTCAACATGCGCCATTCTGTACGGGGCCTTGGATACTGGTTCTGTTCCAGGTGCTAAGTCGATCGCAAATTCAATTTCTCTATCTGGAGGAAGTCCTGGCAGTTTGTCGGGAAATACGTCTGGAAATTCATTCACTACTGGGATATCTTCAAGTTTCGCTGGCTCCTGACTTTTGTCAATCACGTATGCTATGAAATGCTCGCATCCTTGCCGTAGTAACTTCTTGGCTTGAATCATCGTTAAGAACTTCTTTACCTGCTTCTGTCCCTGGAACGTTACTATTCTTTCGTCTGGCGTTTTCACCATTACTTTCTTATTTCGACAATCTATCTGAGCATCATGCTTAGATAACCAATCCATCCCTAATATCACATCAAATTCTCCTAACTTAAATGGTATCAAATCTACACAAAACTTACTACCAAAAATCTCAACCTCACAATTCTCACAAACTTGATTCACAGCTACACGTTCTTGATTTGCTAACTCCACAGTCATTATTTTATTTAAGCACTCAACCGGACAATTTAATTTACTAACAAAATCTTGTGAAATAAACGATCGAGTTGCTCCCGAATCTATTAACACTTTGGCACATAAAGAGTTCACATTAAGCGTACCTGCCACGACATCCGTATCCTGGATCGCATCCTTCACCGACATGTCAAAAACTCTAGCCCTCGGAGTCTCATTCACTGTTGGGGTAGATCCCATAATTCTCAATGCATTACTGACTGGGGCTGGTGTCTTACAATCCCTGGCCATATGTCCTGGCTTCCCACATTTAAAGCATGTAAATCCAATGACTGGAACCTTCACTACTGGATTTCGGATAGGCTGATCCTTATTTGCTGGCTGATTTCGGCACTCCCTTGAATAGTGCCCTTTCTGGTTGCATTTAAAACATACCACATTCAACTTGTTACAAACTCCTCCATGCTTCTTTCCACAAACTTGACAATCTGGAAAAGTTAATCTCAACTGATTCGGCTGATTCACATTAGCTGGACGATTGCCCTGGCCTCCGTCTCCTGCATTTCGTCTCCTGAAATTAAAATTTCTCCCTGGCTGAAACTTGCCCTTCTTAAAATTTGGAAACTTTCCTGTTTGTGACTGACCCTCACTTCCCTCAACTTTCCTTTTCTTGCTTTCCTTATCTTTCTGGAACATCTCACTCTCTGTCTCTGCGATCATAGCCTTCTGTACAACCCCGGACATAGGTATCCAATTCAAAAATAGCTACCTTCCCCCTGATCCATGGCTTCAAGCCTTGCTGGAATCTCTTAGCTTTCTTTCTATCAGTATCAACATACGACGACACATACCTTGACAATTCCTCAAACTTCCCCTCATAATCTGTTACCTGACATATTCCCTTGCTTTAACTCTAAAAACTTCAGCTCCATTTGATCCTGAACAAACTGAGGAAAATACTTTTCTAAAAACAATTCCTTGAACCTTTCCCAACTAATAACATCTGTGCCTTCCAATGTCTTCACCATTTCCCACCAATAGGTGGCCTCATTCTTCAGATAGTAACTTGCAAACTCAACCTTCTGTTCCTCTTTCACTTTCACTAAGGCAAATGCCTTTTCTATTTCCTTTAACCAAACATTTGCTTCAATTGGCTCTAAGGAACCCTTGAATTCTGGTGGGTTTATTGCCTGAAAAGTTTTGAAAGTTACCTGGGGATTGGTCTGTCTTTGTTGTTGTTGTGCCAGGTGAACTATTTGTTGGGCCAAGATTTGAAGAATCTGGGCTATTGCTGGGTCCATGGGTCCTGGGTTCACATTCTGGGTTGTATCATCTTGGTTATTATTGTTGTTGGTTTCTTCATTCTGGGTGTTGGTACGGGTATTTCTTCTAGGAGGCATTCTCTGTAAAGAATCAATGAACTTATTTAGCTTTTGAATCAATCTTTTACATAAAAGAATAGTTTTGCAAAACAGAAATATTTCTTTTGAAAACAGTTGTGACTAAATAAATTGCATGCTTCTTTACAGAATATAAACAGTTATGGAAAACAGGGCACATGGTATCACAGGGTATAACTGGTGCAATAAATAAGGTAAGGTAAAACAGGTGCAATAAAATAAATGACAGTGCTGGAAAGGAAAAAGGTACTGATATATATAGATCAAAAGTTTTAGGGTAGTACAAGCGTAAAGACGCTTCGAAAGTTAAAGCAAAAAGGGTACAACAACCTACTCACTAGTCAGCATCGCTAGTCTATAAATACAACTCAAAAGTCTTCTGATACACACTACACACTACTGTCCATACTACATAACCATACAACACTGCTCAGTATCTCCATCTCTGAATCTCTAACTCAGCTCCAAGGAAACTCTGGTCCTGCCAGCCTCTCAAAGTCCTCCATCACCTCAGTAGCCCAGCCCATCAGTGCATCAGGGCCTCTGCCAGGTAGTGTAGCTCCATGTAGCCTAGCCTCAAGAACCCTCCGTGTCACATGAATCTTCTCTCGAACTCCCTCACACCACGATCAACATCTGTAGTCCTGATGATATGCTGTAACTCTCTGATCTGAGCCAACAAGGAATCACGCTCCAATAGAAGAGCCTCATACCGGTAATAAGGAACTGGGGCAATGTAGACTGGAATGGGCACTCACTACTGAATGCCCAGTGGAATCTGAATCAGCTGGTGGGGGTCCTCTGACAGGTGGCCTCATACCTGGAGGTGGAATAGCCTGCAATGGTACGGGCTGTAACACCGGTGGAGGTAGAATAACCAATGCTGGTGGAATCACAGGACGTGGATCCGATGCTGGTGCTCCAACTGAAGGCTCTGAGTGATCAGCTGATACGGGCAATAAAAGAGTCGGCCATCTCTGCTATCTGAAATTATATCGTAATATAAGAATCTCGTACCACGATGCAAACTATACTAATACCGGTTATACCATAACACTCAACCTCTCGACGTTCTATCATCCTATACCTTACTTCTAATCCTAACCTCTACCCATTCCCGTTAACCTAGGCTTGTGTCAGTGACTTATAACCTGTAGCTCTGATACCAAACCTGTGGCGCCCTCCAAACCCGGGTCAGAAGTTTGGGGTCCACACAAACACCTTAATTATAACCTACTTATAACAATAATAAAGATAATAATAATAATATATAGCAATGACCCTACTTACCAATCACCACGGACCGCAACAGGTTAAAGTATGCACACAAGCCAAACACACTAATATATTACAAACCGTTCAAATCCCAACTATTTCAAATTCAAACTGAGTATTAAACATTATTACAAACTTTTACAAACTTAAATTATTCCAAAAGAAGCCTACTAGCTCAGCTTTCTCAACCTGAACCCCTAGCTCTCGCGCTGGACTGGGGATCCTCTTTACCAACTGGTTCCTTTTTAACTGGAAAGAATATAAACAACATCGCACAAATGAGCTAACTAGCTCAGCAAGTCACAATGACAAAACTGAGAATAATGATCATCAGGTGAATATGTTTATGATATCAAGTGAACAATGGATTATGATTTAGAATTGGATATTATACTTTTAATTTAAAAACCAAGGTTAGGCTGCTGATCAGTCACGCACTAACCTCGAGCAAGGCACACAGCATTGCTCTAACTACTGGATCCAAGGCACACATTGGCCTAACTTGACCATTATATGGTCTGACCACGAATCTGGTCTACAATTTTATAAAAACAATCCAATTCTAACATAATAAAAGAATATGCAATAATAAACAATAACCGAAATCATTAACAACAATAAATGTTTAACAATGAAAGGGTTTAAATCCTTGTAAGGATCAACAAGGTACTTTTAAAGCTTGAATGTTGGGTAATGAAAGAATTGGATAACAAAGGAAACAACGTTTCAGGGTTTCAAGGATTTGGTCTTTCAAAGCATAAGATATCATGGATTGAGTATATAATAATTCAGTTCAGTGTCTGGTATTTAGTTTGTATGTATTTGTGGAGTAGTATCGTAGATTTGTGGTTCTTGTTTGGGTATACAATAATCAATGGATTAGAAAAAATATGGTTCATAGCTCAAGAACAATAACTGAAATCAGGATTTAGGTTTCCGTGCTTCAAAGCACTTGCAATGTCAACAAGACTATCAAGAATTACAATATCTCGAGAAAGTTCAGAACACTTGCCTGATATTAGCTTACTATCCTGCACTTGCTTTCAATCACAATCGTCTTACTCCTCAACTACCTGTTTCCCTTTCCTACGCCTTGCCTCTTCTGCTCACATATCATAAGCATCTATCAATAATTTACTCACGGAATTCTATTCAACACATACTTCTATCTACCCTTCGTTTTACCCAAATCCGATTAACGGATTGAAAGTTATGCGATAATCAAGTAACCGAATATATAGACCGATAGTCAATTAACAAGTCACATGTAGCACATAATACATCACATAATCAATGATATATTATTTATAAAGAAATCTCGGGTCATAAATAGGCTTTCTGGTATTTAAAATGATTTTTAAAATATTTTTCGGAATTAAAACGGGTCGTTGGATCAATTTCGGGTTATTAAACTGGGTTCGGTTGGCCCATTCTGGCTCCGAAATCATTTTTAGAATAATTATCGAGCCTTGGAAATAATTTAGAATAATATTTTAAAGCTCGAAACTATTTTTCAAAATTTTTAAATCATTTTTAAATAATTAATTCTAATTAAATAACTAATTAAAATCAATTAATAATTAATTAAATCTATTAATCAATTATTTTTTTTGAATTAATTGACCAATTAATCAATTATAAATTAACTGAAATTAATTAACTAATTAATTTAGATTTATTTGTGAATTAAAAATAATTTTCAAAATTAAAATAATAATTTTTAGAATTTTCAGAAATTAAAAACGAATTTTTATAATAAAAATAAATAAGAAATATGATTTTTAAACATTTTATAAACAGGAATCCTAAATTTGCAAAGTCTGGAAACCTCAGGGACCTAACTGCATCGTTTTCAAAAGTTGGGGTACCAAACTGTAATTTTCCAACTCTTCGCCGGAAAATAGTCGGGTTCGCCGGAGAACACGTTCCCGGCGTCCTCACCCCACCAACACCTCCAGATCACATCTACACAACATCAGGAACACAACCATGCAATCAATTCATCCTAACAATCCCTGAGTTGGCCGGAATTTGGCCGTGAAGTTTTCCAGTTTCCGGCGAACATCGGAAAACTTCAAAACACAACTCCCTTCTCTACAGACCTCGTTGGTTCATGAAACTTATACGACTAGATTGCAAATTTTACAGAGAACACAACCCACTATAACACATCATCAATCTATCACAGAATAAGAAACCCCCAAATTTCAATTAAGAACATTCATACAGGTTATAAACCCTAATTTTGAAATTCGAAAATCAAACTCAAATTTGAACATGTTATTGAACTCCAAATCAGACGTATGACATATGAAAATCATCAGGAAAACAAGCTCTACAACATGCAATCATCAAATCATACAAACAATCATCCGAACAAAAATTCATATTTTTAATAAAATAAATTCGAAAATAAATAAATTTTTAGAAAAATAACCTTGATTTCTGCAGTGAAACAAAGCTCGGAATCTGATAGAACACTTCAAATCCTTCGTTTTGGTTACTCAAGCTTTGAAAACAGAGATCGGTAACGCCTTCGTTTTGCTGTTTGATTCTTAGAACAGTTTTAAGAAATTAGGGCTTTTCTCTGAAAATTATATAATTAACTATCTGCAAATGATTTTGATACGAAATAAAATACGGTAAAAGGCTATTTATAATTATGGAAAATTTGTATCCCGTTGGATCATTCCGGATATAAAACGGTATGTTTATTTGTAAAAACTGATCCAAACGGTATCGGTTTTCGGGATAATTATCCAAATTAGTACAATTTATACTGCGGTCTTGGTCTCAGCGCCTGGTTACACGTATTACGAAGTGATAATTGGGATAGTTTAATAAAAAGCTCCCGTTTATCGAAAATACGGGTTTTATTGATTTACCGAAACGAATATTGTATCGAAAATGTTGCGCCGGGACCCGCGCAAGACAAACCGTAAGCCGGATCGAAAAAGTCGAAACATGGAAAATGCTCGGAATATTACAATTAGGTTAGGAAGGTGTTCTCGGAAGAGTTTCGGGTTCCAAAAACGTAACAACGGTTGACGTCGGTTGGTTCTCGTTTTTATAAAATAGATTTTAATTACCCGGAAAAAAGATTTTAGAAATTTCATATGATTCTTATAAATCCATAAATCAACATAAAAATAATTAGGAAGATATGACAATTATCTATATTTTATTTTGGACATATAAAAATTAAAATACTCAATTAATATTATTTTTGAATATTCAAGTACAGATAACACTTAACAATTAACTCACAGAATAGATACTGGGCACACATAATAATATCAAAAATAATTACACGATATATCCCGGATATTACACTCTATGGGAACGAACTAGAAAGAATCCTATATTACCTGCGATCGCGTATACTTGCGTGAATTTTAGCGCGTGTTCTAGCCCTAACACCATACCATTGTTGCATAAATACATTAATTGAATTTAACCAAAAGAGTCTATGTGGGAATGAACTAGAAAGAATTCTATATTACTTGTGAATGCGTATACTTGCATGTATTATTAGCGCGTGTTTTCGTCATAACACTGTTGTGAGCCATTGAGAACACCAGCTTCTGAACAACACTTGAAATGTTGTCATACCCTGTCTTCCTACAGGTTAATGCCCTTACAATTGAGTCAAAAAGGAAAGACCATTCCCTCATCAAGTACTTCTTATTCAGGCTTGCCAAGTTGATCCTCTCACTGTAGTTTATAAATTCCATGAATTCAGCTAGCTCATCTTATGTTGGAACCTCCACCAGATTTTCAGTAGGGATGCCCAAAGCCAGATTGACATCATTCTCAGAAAAGTCCACTTGTTGGCCTTGAGTGGAGCGGTTAACCACCATGAAAATAGCTTGATTCTCATTCAAGTACAGTACTGGATTTGCAGTTAGAGCACCTGCAAAGTATGTATCAGAAATGAACTTCACAAAGCTCTTGAAGATATAAAGAGCTTGGTTTGCATATGTAAATGCAAGATAGTTGGTGCCCTTTTTTAGGATAAAAGGTGTAACTTTGTTTGATGCCATTTGAAGTGTTTGAATTTGAATGGGTAAGAAAAAGTTAGAGAGAAAGAGCTTAAAATGAGAGAAACGGTTTGGATTTGGAGAAATTAGGTCACTTAGAGATCTCGAAGGCGTAAAGAGGTGTATGTCGAGATGTCTGGGTATTTATAGTAAAAGATAAATGACTTATCTAGAACTCAAAATAAACATTTGGAATTTATTTATCGAGAAGTCATATTGAGAGAATAGATACATATCGATATGTCATTTTCCTGACTTGTCGAGAACTAGAAAATGACTAGCAAGATGTCAAATAAATACCCAGTTTGTCATGAATGGACTGAATTTTTTTCAACTTTTATTTGAATAAATCAAAATAAAATCAGAATGATTTAATCAAAAGTATATTACCAGAATAATTTATTAAATTAAATTATTTTAGTTCTAAGTTGTTGATAAGTGTAACATTCATACTTGTAGAGAACTCTGTGAATTATCACTTATCGAGATCTCTATAATGACTTATCGAGAAGTCATAATAATGCTTGTCGAGAAGTCCTTCGAGAAGTTAGAAAAATGACTTCTCTAGAACTCACTCGAGAAGTCTCGAAATGACTTGTCGAGAAGTCAGCTAGACCTATCGAGAACTAAGTTCTCCCTATACTTTTGTTTTATTTGATTCTGCCTTATGGTAATTTCACATATTAAAAATATAAATCAACATTTAGACAGTTTTCACAAAATTGAAAAATTCTAAGCTAAAATTTTGAATTTTCAAAAATAAATATATAGAGATTTCTGGAATATTTATAACTCATATTCCAGTTAAGTTCCAATTAAATCAAATTAATTTTGATTTATTATAAATCAATCTGCTGCAAAACATTAGCTGAGTTCTTGCCTTTAGCATGAAGAATTTAGCATTCCAATTTCACCTACAAGTCTAGTGAAACTAGCTTCATCCAAAGGTTTAGTTAAAATATCAGCTAACTGTTTTTATGTTGGAACAAAAATGAGCTCAATGGTACCATTTGCAGCATGTTCTCTAATAAAATCGTACCTTACATCAATGTGCTTTGTTCTAGAATGATTAACTGGATTAGCCACAATAGATGTGGCACTAGTATTATCACACATAATTGGAATTTTGTGTAACACTTGGCCATAGTCTGTTAGCTGATTTTTAATCCAAAGCACTTGAGCACAACAACTTCCAGCAGCTATGTATTCAGCCTCAGTTATGGAAGTTGACATAGATTGTTGTTTCTTGCTATACCAGGATACAAGTCTTTGTCCAAGAAATTGACAGCTTCCACTAGTGTGGCGCCCTCCAAACCCGGGTCAGAAGTTTGGGGTCCACACACACACCTTAATTATAACCTGTTTATAACAATAATAAAGATAATAATAATATATGCAATGACCCTACTTACCAACCACCACGGACCGCAACAGGTTAAAGTATGCACACAAGCCAAACACACTAATATATTACAAACCGTTCAAATCCCAACTATTTCAAATTAAAACTGAATATTAAACATTATTACAAACTTTTATAAACTTAAATTATTCCAAAAGAAGCCTACTAGCTCAGCTTTCTCAACCTGAACCCCTAGCTCTCGCGCTGGACTGGGGATCCTCTTTACCAACTGGTTCCTTTTTAATTGGAAAGAATATAAACAACATCGCACAAATGAGCTAACTAGCTCAGCAAGTCACAATGACAAAACTGAGAATAATGATCATCAGGTGAATATGGTTATGATATCAAGTGAACAATGGATTATGATTTAGAATTGGATATTATACTTTTAATTTAAAAACCAAGGTTAGGCTGCTGATCAGTCACGCACTAACCCCGAGCAAGGCACACAGCATTGCTCTAACTACTGGATCCAAGGCACACATTGGCCTAACTTGACCATTATATGGTCTGACCACGAATCTGGTCCACAATTTTATAAAAACAATCCAATTCTAACATAATAACAGAGTATGCAATAATAAATAATAGCCGAAATCATTAACAACAATAAATGTTTAACAATGAAAGGGTTTCAATCCTTGTAAGGATCAATAAGGTAATTTAAAAGCTTGGATGTTGGGTAATGAAAGAATTGGATAACAAAGGAATCAACGTTTCAAGGTTTCAAGGATTCGGTCTTTCAAAGTATAAGATACCATGGGTTGAGTATATAATAGTTCATTTCAGTGTTTGGTATTTAGTTTGTATGTATTTGTAGAGTAGTATCGTAGATTTGTGGTTCTTGTTTGGGTATACAATAATCAATGGATTAGAAAGAATATGATTCATGGCTCAAGGACAATAACTGAAATCAGGATTTAGATTTCTGTGCTTCAAAGCACTTGCAATATCACAGGATTATCAAGTACTACAATATCTCGAGAAAGTTCAGAACACTTGCCTGGTATTAGCTTACTACACTGCACTCGCTTCCAATCACAACCGTTTTACTCCTCAACTACCTGTTTCCCTTTCCTACGTCTTGCCTCTTCTGCTCACATATCATAAGCATCTATCAATAATTTACTCATGGAATTTATATTCAACACATACTTCTGTCTACCCTTCATTTTACCCAAATCCGATTAACGGATTGAAAGTTATGCAATAATCAAGTAAACACCGAATATATAGACCGATAGTCAATTAACAAGTCACATATAGCACATAATACATCACGTAATCAATGATATATTATTTATAAAGAAGTCTCGGGTCATAAATAGGCTTTCTGGTATTTAAAATTATTTTTAAAATATTTTTAGGAATTAAAACGGGTCGTTGGATCAATTTCGGGATAATAAACAGGGTTCGGTTGGCCCATTCTGGCTCCGAAATAATTTTAGAATAATTATCGAGCCTTGAAAATAATTTAGAATAATATTTTAAAGCTCGAAACTATTTTTCAGAATTTTTAAATCATTTTTAAATAATTAAATCTAATTAAATAACTAATTAAAATCAATTAATAATTAATTAAATCAATTAATCAATTAATTTTCGAATTAATTGACCAATTAATCAATTATAAATTAACTGAAATTAATTAACTAATTAATTTAGATTTATTTGTGAATTAAAAATAATTTTCAGAATTAAAATAATAATTTTTAGAATTTTCAGAATTTAAAAATGAATTTTTATAATAAAAATAAATAGGAAATATGATTTTTAAATATTTTATAAACAGGAATCCTAAATTTGCAAAGTTTGGAAACTTCAGGGACCTAACTACATCGTTTTCAAAAGTTGGGGTACTAAATTGTAATTTTCCAGCTCTTCGCCGGAAAACAGTCGGGTTCGCCGGAGAACACGTTCCCGGCGTCCTCACCCCATCAACACCTCCAGATCACATCTACAAAACATCAGGAACACAACCATGCAATCAATTCATCCTAACAATCTCTGAGTTGGCCGGAATTTGGCCGTGAAGTTTTCCAGTTTCCGGCGAACATCGGAAAACTTCAAAACACAACTCCCTTCTCTACAGACCTCGTTGGTTCTTGAAACTTATATGACTAGATTGCAAATTTCACAGAGAACACAACCCACTATAACACAACATCAATCTATCACAGAATAAGAAACCCCCAAAAGTTTCAATTAAGAACATTCATACGTGTTATAAACCCTAATTTTGAAATTCGAAAATCAAACTCAAATTTGAACATGTTATTGAACTCCAAATCAGACGTATGACATATGAAAATCATCAGAAAAACAAGCTCTACAACATGCAATCATCAAATCATATAAACAATCATCCGAACAAAAATTCATATTTTTAATAAAATAAATTCGAAAATAAATAAATTTTTAGAAAAATAACCTTGATTTCTGCAGTGAAACAAAGCTCAGAATCTGATTGAACACTTCAAATCCTTCGTTTTGGTTACTCAAGCTTTGAAAACAGAGATCGGTAACGCCTTCGTTTTGCTGTTGGATTCTTAGAACAGTTTTAGGAAATTAGGGCTTTTCTCTGAAAATTATATAATTAACTATCTGCAAATGATTTTGATACGAAATAAAATACGGTAAAAGACAATTTATAATTACGGAAAATTTGTATCTCGTTGGATCATTCCGGATATAAAACGGTACGTTTATTTGTAAAAACTGATCCAAACGGTATCGGTTTTCGGGATAATTATCCAAATCAGTATAATTTGTACTGCGGTCTTGGTCTCAGCGCCTGGTTATACGTATTACGAAGTGATAATTGTGATAATTTAATAAAAAGCTCCCGTTAATCGAAAATACGGGTTTTATTGATTTACCGAAATGAATATTGTATCGAAAATGTTGCGCCGGGACCCACGCAGGACAAACCGTACGCCGGATCGAAAAAGTCGAAACATGGAATATGCTCGGAATATTACAATTAGGTTAGGAAGGAGTTCTCGAAAGAGTTTCGGGTTCCAAAAACGTAACAACGGTTGACGTCGGTTGGTTCCCGTTTTTATAAAATAGATTTTAATTACCCGAAAAAAGATTTTAGAAATTTCATATGATTCTTATAAATCCAAAAACCATCATAAAAATAATTAGGAAGATATGACAATTATCTATATTTTATTTTGGACATATAAAAATTAAAATACTCAATTAATATTATTTTTGAATATTCAAGTACAGATAACACTTAACAATTAACTCACAGAATAGATACTGAACACACATAATAATTATATAATAGCAAAAATAATTACACGATATATCCTGGATGTTACATCCTTCCCCCCTTAAAAGGATTCTGTCCTCAGAATCTCTAAGAAAACAAATAAGGGTATTTTTCTCTCATATCACTTTCTAATTCCCAGGTTGACTCTTCAACCTTTGGGTTTCTCCACAATACTCTTACTAACTTTATCACTTTATTTCTCAATACTTTCTCTCTTTCCTCTAGAATCTCTATCGGACTCTCTACATATGATAAATCTGCTTGAAGTTATATTGGCTCATATTCTATTACATGCCTGGAGTCTGGATTATATTTCTTAAGCATTGATATGTGAAAAATATTGTGAATGTGCTCCATGTGCGGAGGTAATGCCAACTCGTAAGCTACCTTGCCAATACGCTTTAGGATTTCAAAAGGCCCGACATATCTTGGGTTTAGCTTCCCTTTCTTCCCAAACCTCGTTAGTCTTTTCCACGGTGATACTTTCAATAATACCAAGCTTCCTTCTTCAAATTCCATGTCTTTTCTTGATTGGTCTGCATATTTCCTTTTACGATCTTGTGCGGCTATTAATCTTTTCTGGATAATTTCAACAACTTCCTTTGTCTGCTGCACCAATTCAGGTTCGAGTATTTTGCGTTCTCCTACTTCGTCCCAATATACTGGAGATCTACATTTGCGTCCATAAAGGGCTTCATAAGGTGGCATCCCAATACTGGCGTGATAACTGTTGTTATAAGCAAACTCTACTAGGGGTAAATGCTCGTCCCAACTTCCTTTGAAATCAATAGCACAAACACGTAGCATGTCCTCGATTGTCTGGATCGTTCTTTCACTTTGGCCATCCGTTTGGGGGTGATAGGTCGTACTCATATTCAATCTTGTTCCTAAACATTCTTGAAAACTCTTCCAAAATCTTGAATTAAATCTTGGATCTCGATCAGATACAATAGACACTGGAACTCCATAACGAACTACGATCTCTTTCAAGTACATATGAACTAACTTGTCGAGCGAAAATCTTTCATTTATAGGCAGAAAATGAGCTGACTTGGTAAGTCTATCTACTATAACCCAAATGGCATCATGATTAGCCCTCGTCCTTGGTAATCCAACTATGAAATCCATGGCAATATGTTCCCACTTCCACTCTGGAATCTCCAATGGCTGTAGCAATCCGCTTGCTCTCTGATGCTCCGCTTTAACTTTCTGACAGGTATAGCATTTGCTAACCCATTCCACAATTTCCCTCTTCATATTTGGCCACCAATAATTCTTCTTTAACTCTCTGTACATTTTGGTACTCCCTGGATGGATGGAATATCTTGAACTATGTGCCTCTTGTAAAATTTCATTTTTCAGCTCCGTTGCTGGTGGAATCCAAATTCTAGAAGAAAACCTAATTATACCTTGATCATCTTATTGCGTGTATAATTCCTCACATACCAAACTATTTATATCTTGATCCATTACGTCTTTCTGGCATTTCTTTATTTTCTCCAATAACTCCGGTTGGAAAATCATACCGTACACTTTTGCTTCCTCAGGCTTGCAAATTCTAATCTCCAATTCCAATTTTTGAAATTCTTTATATATCTCTTCAGGTATGGATAATACATTTAACTTTTCCTTCCGACTTAACGCATCTGCTACAACGTTCACCTTACCGGGATGATAATTAATCGAGCAATCATAATTTTTGATCAATTCTAACCATCTCCTTTGTCTCATATTAAGTTCCTTCTGGGTAAATATATATTTCAAACTTTTGTGATCCGTGAAAATCTCACACTTTTCTCCATACAAATAATGTCTCCAAATCTTCAAAGCGAAAACTATAGCTGCTAACTCCAAATCATGAGTAGGGTACTTCTGTTCGTGTGGTTTCAATTGCCTTGACGCATACGCAATCATCTTGTCGTGCTGCATAAGAACACATCCTAATCCTTTGTAGGAAGCATCGCTATAAATTACGAAATTCCCTTGATCGTCTGGAAGTGACAAAACAGGTGTTGTGATTAATCTCCGCTTTAATTCCTGAAAACTTTCTTCGCACTTGTCATTCCATATAAACTTTTCATTCTTTCGTGTAAGCTTTGTCAATGGTGTTGCAATTCTTGAGAAATTCTGAACGAATCGTCGATAATATCCTGTCAATCCCAAGAAACTTCTTACCTCAGTAGGTGTTCTCGGTCTTTCCCAATTCGTAATTGCCTCGATCTTTTCCGGGTCCACTTTGATCCCTTCGTTACTGACTATATGTCCTAAGAACTGAACTTCCTGTAGCCAAAACTCACACTTCGAAAATTTAGCATATAACTTCTTTTTCCTTAAAATCTCCAAAGCTGTCCTTAAATGTTCCACATGATCCTCCTCCGTCTTTGAATAGATCAAAATATCGTCTATAAATACTATAACGAACTTGTCCAAATATTCCTAGAAAATTCTGTTCATCAGGTCCATAAACGCTGCTGGGGCGTTGGTCAATCCAAAAGACATCACTAAAAACTCGTAATGCCCATACCTTGTTCTGAATGCTGTCTTTGGTATATCTTCTGGTTTGATCTTCAGTTGATGATATCCCGATCTTAAATCGATTTTGGAGAAATACTTGGCTCCCTTCAATTGGTCAAACAAATCATCAATTCTGGGTAACGGATACTTATTCTTGATCGTCAACTTGTTGAGCTCCCTATAGTCGATGCACAGTCTCATGCTTCCATCCTTCTTCTTGACAAATAATACCGGTGCACCCCACGGGGATACGCTGGGTCTAATTACTCCTTTCTCTAACAGCTCTTGCAATTGCTTTGCTAACTCTTTCATCTCAACGGGCGCCATTTTATACGGGGCCTTGGATACTGGTTCGGTTCCAGGTGCTAAGTCGATTGCAAATTCAATTTCTCTATCTAGAGGAAGTCCTGGTAACTCGTCGGGAAATACGTCTGGAAATTCATTTACAACTGGAATATCTTCAAGTTTTGCTGGCTCCTGACTTCTGTCGATCACATATGCTACGAAATGCTCACATCCTTGTCTTAGTAACTTCTTGGCTTGAATCATCGTTAAGAACTTCTTTACCTGCTTCTGTCCCTTGAACGTTACTATTCTTTCGTCTGGCGTTTTCACCATTACTTTCTTATTTCGACAATCTATCTAAGCATCATGCTTAGATAACCAATCCAGTCCTAATATTACATCAAATTCTCCTAACTTAAACGGTATCAAATCTACACAAAAATTACTACCGGAAATCTCAATCTCACAATTCCCACAAACTGGGTTAACAGTTACATGTTCTTGATTTTCTAATTCCACAGTCATTATTTCATTTAAATACCCAACTGGACAATTTAACTTACTAACAAAATCTTGTGAAACAAACGATCGAGTTGCTCCCGAATCTATTAACACTTTGGCACATAAAGAATTCACATTAAGCGTACCTGCCACGACATCCGTATCCTGGATCGCATCCTTCACCGACATGTCAAAAACTCTAGCCCTCGGAGTCTCATTCACTGTTGGGGTAGATTCCATAATCCTTAATGCATTACTGACTGGGGTTGGTGTCTTGCAATCCCTGGCCATATGTCCTGGCTTCCCACATTTAAAGCATGTAAATCCAATGACTGGAACTTTCACTACTGGATTCCGGATAGGCTGATCCTTATTTGCTGGCTCTCTTGCTAGCTGATTTCGGCACTCCCTCGAGTAGTGCCCTTTCTGGTTGCATTTAAAACATACCACATTCAACTTGGTACAAACTCCTCCATGCTTCTTTCCACATACTTGACAATCTGGAAAAGTTAATCTCAACTGATTCGGCTGATTCACATTAGCTGAACGATTGCCCTGGCCTCCGTCTCTTGCATTTTGTCTTCTGAAATTAAAATTTCTCCCTGGCTGAAACTTGCCCTTCTTAAAATTTGGAAACTTCCCTGTTTGTGACTGACCCTCACTTCCCTCAACTTTCCTTTTCTTGCTTTCCTTTTCTTTCTGGAACATCTCACTCTCTGTCTCTGCGATCATAGCTTTCTGTACAACCCCGACATAGGTATCCAATTCAAAAATAGCTACCTTCCCTCTGATCCATGACTTCAAGCCTTGCTGGAATCTCTTAGCTTTCTTTCTATCAGTATCAACATACGACGGCATATACCTTGACAATTCTTCAAACTTCCCCTCATAATCTGTTACCAACATGTTCCCTTGCTTTAATTCTAAAAACTTCAGCTCCATTTGATCCTGAACAAACTGAGGAAAATACTTTTCTAAAAACAATTCCTTAAACCTTTCCCAAGTAATAACATCTGTGCTTTCCAATGTTTTCACCATTTCCCACCAATAGGTGGCCTCATTCTTTAGATAGTAACTTGCAAATTCAACCTTCTGCTCCTCTTTCACTTTTACCAAGGCAAAAGCCTTCTCTATTTCCTTTAACCACACATTTGCTTCAATTGGCTCTAAGGAACCCTTGAATTCTGGTCGGTTTACTGCCTGAAAAGTTTTGAAAGTTACCTGGGGATTGGTCTGTCTCTGTTGTTGTTGTGCCAGGTGAACTGTTTGTTGGGCCAAGATTTGAAGAATCTGGGCTATTGCTGGGTCCATGGGTCCTGGGTTCACATTCTGGTTTATATCATTTTGGTTGTTATTTTTGTTGTTGTTGGTTTCTTCATTCTGGGTGTTGGTGCGGGTATTTCTTCTGGGAGGCATTTTCTATAAAGAATCAATCAATTTATTTAGCTTTTGAATCAAATCTTTGTATAAAAGAAAAGTTTTGTGAAATAGAAATATCTCTTTTTGAAAACAGTTGTAACTAAGTAAATTGCATGCTTCTTTACAGAATATAAACATTTATGGAAAACAGGGTACATGGTATCACATGATATACTGGTGCAATAAATAAGGTAAAGTAAAACAGGTGCAATAAAGTAAATGACAGTGTTGGAAAGGAAAAGGTACTGATATATAGATCAAAAGGTTTAGGTAGTACAAGCATAAGGACGCTTTGAAAGTAAAAGCAAAAAGGGTACAACAACCTACTCACTAATCAGCATCGCTAGTCTATAAATACAACTCAAAAGTCTTCTGATACACACTACACACTACTGTCCATACTACATAACCATAACAACACTGCTCAGCATCTCCATCTCAGAATCTCTAACTCATGGCAAATCTGGACCTCCTATCTCCTCAAGCTCCTCTAGAACCCACTTAGCCCACTCCACTAGGAAATCAGGGGTGATGTCCTCATGTGTAGCCTCAGCAATCCTCACAGCAGCTGTTCTGCGAAATGCCTAAAGCCTCTCCCTAAGTCGCCTCTCACCACTCCCCATCTCTCTGGTACACATGATATGCAATAACTCCTGGATCTGACCCTGTAGGAATCGCTGCTCCATAAGGCAAGCCTCAAACTGATGATATGGAACAGGATAGGAAGAGAACTGGAAAGGTACTCCTGTGACTGAATGACTAGTAAAGCCTGAATCAGCAGGTGGAGGTCCTCTAACAGGTGGCCTCATGCCTGGAGGTGGAATAGCCTGCAATGGTACGGGCTGCAACACCGGTGGAGGTAGAATAGCCAATGCTGGTGGAATAACAGGACGTGGATCCGATGCTGGTGCTCCAACTGAAGGCTCTGAATGATCAGCTGATACGGGAATAAAAGAGTCGGCCATCTCTGCTATCTGAAATCATATCGTAATATAAGAATCTCGTACTACGACACAAACTATACTAATACCGGTTATACCATAACACTCAACCTCTCGACGTTCTATCATCCTATACCTTACTTCTAATCCTATCCCTCTACCCATTCCCGTCAACCTAGGCTTGTGTCAGTGACTTATAACCTGTGGCTCTGATACCAAACCTGTGGCGCCCTCCAAACTCGGGTCAGAAGTTTGGGGTCCACACACACACCTTAATTATAACCTGCTTATAACAATAATAAAGATAATAATAATATATGCAATGACCCTACTTACCAACCACCACGGACCGCAACAGGTTAAAGTTTGCACACAAGCCAAACACACTAATATATTATAAACCGTTCAAATCCCAATTATTTCAAATTCAAACTGAGTATTAAACATTATTACAAACTTTTACAAACTTAAATTATTCCAAAAGAAGCCTACTAGCTCAGCTTTCTCAACCTGAACCCCTAGCTCTCGCGCTGGACTGGGGATCCTCTTTACCAACTGGTTCCTTTTTAACTGGAAAGAATATAAACAACATCGCACAAATGAGCTAACTAGCTCAGCAAGTCACAATGACAAAACTGAGAATAATGATCATCAGGTGAATATGGTTATGATATCAAGTGAATAATGGATTATGATTTAGAATTGGATATTATACTTTTAATTTAAAAACCAAGGTTAGGCTGCTGATCAGTCACGCACTAACCCCGAGCAAGGCACACAGCATTGCTCTAACTACTGGATCCAAGGCACACATTGGCCTAACTTGACCATTATATGGTCTGACCACGAATCTGGTCCACAATTTTTATAAAAACAATCCAATTCTAACATAATAACAGAGTATGCAATAATAAACAATAGCCGAAATCATTAACAACAATAAATGTTTAACAATGAAAGGGTTTCAATCCTTGTAAGGATCAATAAGGCAATTTAAAAGCTTGGATGCTGGGTAATGAAAGAATTGGATAACAAAGGAATCAATGTTTCAAGGTTTCAAGGATTCGGTCTTTCAAAGTATAAGATACCATGGGTTGAGTATATAATAGTTCATTTCAGTGTTTGGTATTTAGTTTGTATGTATTTGTAGAGTAGTATCGTAGATTTGTGGTTCTTGTATGGGTATACAATAATCAATGGATTAGAAAGATTATGATTCATGGCTCAAGGATAATAACTCAAATCAGGATTTAGGTTTCTGTGCTTCAAAGCACTTGCAATATCACAGGATTATCAAGTACTACAATATCTCGAGAAAGTTCAGAACTCTTGCCTGGTATTAGCTTACTACACTGCACTCGCTTCCAATCACAACCGTTTTACTCCTCAACTACCTGTTTCCCTTTCCTACGTCTTTCTTCTTCTGCTCACATATCATAAGCATCTATCAATAATTTACTCATGGAATTCTATTCAACACATACTTCTGTCTACCCTTCGTTTTACCCAAATTCGATTAACGGATTGAAAGTTATGCAATAATCAAGTAAACACCGAATATATAGACCGATAGCCAATTAACAAGTCACATATAGCACATAATACATCACGTAATCAATGATATATTATTTATAAAGAAGTCTCGGGTCATAAATAGGCTTTCTGGTATTTAAAATGATTTTTAAAATATTTTTCGGAATTAAAACGGGTCGTTGGATCAATTTCGGGTTAATAAACAGGGTTCGGTTGGCCCATTCTGGCTCCGAAATAATTTTAGAATAATTATCGAGCCTTGAAAATAATTTAGAATAATATTTTAAAGGTCGAAACTATTTTTCAGAATTTTTAAATCATTTTTAAATAATTAAATCTAATTAAATAACTAATTAAAATCAATTAATAATTAAATAAATCAATTAATCAATTAATTTTCGAATTAATTGACCAATTAATCAATTATAAATTAACTGAAATTAATTAACTAATTAATTTAGATTTATTTGTGAATTAAAAAGAAATTTTCAGAATTAAAATAATAATTTTTAGAATTTTCAGAATTTAAAAATGAATTTTATAATAAAAATAAATAGGAAATATGATTTTTAAACATTTTATAAACAGGAATCCTAAATTTGCAAAGTTTGGAAACTTCAGGGACCTCACTGCATCGTTTTCAAAAGTTGGGGTACTAAACTGTAATTTTCCAGCTCTTCCCCGGAAAACAGTCGGGTTCGCCGGAGAACACGTTCCCGGCGTCCTCACCCCACCAACACCTCCAGATCACATCTACACAACATCAGGAACACAACCATGCAATCAATTCATCCTAACAATCCCTGAGTTGGCCGGAATTTGGCCGTGAAGTTTTCCAGTTTCCGGCGAACATCGAAAAACTTCAAAACACAACTCCAGAACATTCATACGGGTTATAAACCCTAATTTTGAAATTCGAAAATCAAACTCAAATTTGAACATGTTATTGAACTCCAAATCAGATGTATGACATATGAAAATCATCAGGAAAACAAGCTCTACAACATGCAATCATCAAATCATACAAACAATCATCCGAACAAAAATTCATATTTTTAATAAAATAAATTCAAAAATAAATAAATTTTTAGAAATATAACCTTGATTTCTGCAGTGAAACAAAGCTCAGAATCTGATAGAACACTTCAAATCCTTCGTTTTGGTACTCAAGCTTTGAAAACAGAGATCGGTAACGCCTTCGTTTTGCTGTTTGATTCTTAGAACAGTTTTAGGAAATTAGGGCTTTTCTCTGAAAATTATATAATTAACTATCTGCAAATGATTTTGATACGAAATAAAATACGGTAAAAGGCTATTTATAATTACGGAAAATTTGTATCCCGTTGGATCATTCCGGATATAAAACGGTACGTTTATTTGTAAAAACTGATCCAAACGGTATCGGTTTTTGGGATAATTATCCAAATCAGTACAATTTGTACTGCGGTCTTGGTCTCAGCGCCTGGTTACAGGTATTACGAAGTGATAATTGTGATAATTTAATAAAAAGCTCTCGTTTATCGAAAATACGGGTTTTATTGATTTACCGAAACAAATATTGTATCGAAAATGTTGCGCCGGGACCCGCGCAGGACAAACCGTACGCCGGATCGAAAAAGTCGAAACATGGAATATGCTCGGAATATTACAATTAGGTTAAGAAGGAGTTCTCGAAAGAGTTTCGGGTTCCAAAAACGTAACAACGGTTAACGTCGGTTGGTTCCCGTTTTTATAAAATAGATTTTAATTACCCGGAAAAAGATTTTAGAAATTTCATATGATTCTTATAAATCCATAAACCAACATAAAAATAATTAGGAAGATATGACAATTATCTATATTTTATTTTGGACATATAAAAATTAAAATACTCAATTAATATTATTTTTGAATATTCAAGTACAGATAACACTTAATAATTAACTCACAGAATGGATACTGAACACACATAATAATTATATAATAGCAAAAATAATTACACGATATATCCCGGATATTACAACTAGTGCTCTTTCTGTCAACCCTGCATCTAGCAAAATATGTATCTATATATCCAACAGCTTCAAATCATGTTCCCTTAGGATACCATAATTCCAAGTTTGGAGTCCCCTTTAATTATCTGAAAATTCTCTTCACAACCATCAAATGTGATTCTTTTGGATTGGCTTGAAATCTTGCACATAGACATGTTGCAAACATAATATCTGGTATACTAGCAGTCAAATACAGTAAAGATCCGATCATTCCTCTATAACCTGAAATGTCTACATTTTTTCCTTTCTTATCTTCATCCAACTTTGTAGTTGTAGACATAGGTGTTGATGCAGGTGAAAAATCAACCATACCAAATTTCTTCAATAAATCTTTAACATACTTGGTTTGGCTGATAGAGATTCTATCACTTTTTTGACTAACTTGAAGTCCAAGAAAGTAACTTAACTCTCCCATCATACTCATTTCAAATTCACTCTGCATGAGTTTTTTAGAATATTTGACATAGCTTTTCATTAGTAGAATAAAAAATGATACCATCCACATAGATCTGAACTAGGATCATATCACCACCATGCTTCTTGTAGAAGAGAGCCTTATCAATAGTTCCAATAGTGAATCCATGTTTACGCAAAAATTCTGACAGTGTTTCATACCATGCCCTAGGTGCTTGCTTTAATCCATAGAGAGCCTTTAGAAGTTGGTAGACAAAATCTGGAAATTCAGGATCTTCAAAGCCAGGTGGTTGTTATACATAAACTTCTTCTTCTAACTCACCATTTAGGAATGCACTCTTTACATCCATTTGACACCTTAAAGTTTGAGTGTGCAGCAAATGCAAGAAAGATTATTATTGCTTCAAGTCTTGTAACTGGAGCAAAAGTTTCATCATAAACAATTCCTTCTTCCTGTTAGTAGCCTTTTACAACCAACCTTGCTTTTTTTCTTATTACAATCCCATTTTTATCCATTTTATTCCTGAACACCCACTTTGTTTCAATTACACTTCTGTTCTTTGGTGCAGGAACCAACTTCCAAACTTTGTTTCTTTCAAACTGATTTAGCTCCTCTTGCATATTAGATATCCAATCAGGATCAAGTAGAGCTTCCTCAGTTTTCTTAGGCTCAACTTGTCAAAGAAAAAATGCATGTTGACATTCATTAGCAGTTGCACTTCTAGTCCTCACTCCAGCATTTGGATCACCAATAATTGTTTCTCTTGTGTGACTCCTATCCCATTTCCTGGTGTGAGTTTGTTGACTTGAATTTTCTGTATCTTCTTCATCATTGGCATGACTTGCAGAAATTTCTCATCTTTCTCCCCCCGAGTTTGTTCTATCAAATTCAGGTGTTTGAGATGAGCTTCCATTCTCATGATTCACTTGTTCACTTGTTCACTTGAATCTTCATCCATTCTGTTGCTTGTGTTGACTTCAGCTTCAGCTTCATCTTCAGAATCACTATCAATGTTGAGATTTTCAAATTTAAGGGCATCAGCTTTATTATCATGAAGGTTTTCCAAGCATGGACACTTATCATTATCAAAAGTCACATATGTGCTTTCCATTATTTTCTTTTATTCAAGCACATAGACTTTGTAGGAAGTTCTATCCAATGACTATCCCTGAAAAATTACTTCAAAAACCTTGGAGTCAAATTTTCCCACATATTCAGAGTTATCTTTTAAGAAATAACATTTGCTTCCAAATACATGAAGATGCTTCACATTAGGCTTCCTTTTAGATAAGATTGTGTAGGGTGATTTTCCAAAATTCTTATTAATGAGATATATGTTTTGAGTATAGCATTCAGTGTTGATAGCTTCTTCCCAAAAACATGTTGGAAGTTTGGCATCATGTAGCATTGTTCTAGCAACCTCTACTAATGTTCTATCTTTCTCTCAACTACCCCATTTTTCTGAGGTGTTCTAGCAGCTGAGAATTCTTGAATAATGCCCTTATCTTTGTAGAGTTCAGTTAAAGTTGCATTTCTGAATTCTGTGACATTGTCACTCCTTAATCTTTTCACACAATTCTGATCTTCAACCTGCTTCTCAATCTTCTCGATGTGTTCAATTATGATGTGTGGAGTCTCATCCTTAGAATGCATAAATTCTACCCATGTGTACCTTGAGTAGTCATCCACCATCACAAGTGCATATTTCCTCCTTGAAATTGATAAGACATTACCTGATCCAAATAAGTTCATGTGGATAAGTTGCAAATGTGCACTTATGGAATTCACAGTTTTACTCTTGTGACTTGACTTCTTCATTTTTCCTTTTTGATAAGCCTCACAAACTTCATTTTGAGCAAACTCCAGATTTGGCATGTCATTCACCAACTCCTTTTTCACCAGGGTGTTAATTGTATTGTAATTCAGGTGAGAGGGAATTTTCTGCCGCAACTTGCTTTTCTCTACAGATGCCTTGGTGTAGAAGCAACAAATTCATTCCTTATTTGCTGAGTGTAAATCTGCAATATACAGGCTTCCCTTTCTTGCTCCTTTTTGAATAACTTCACTAGTGTTTTTGCTGATAATTAAGCATTCTCCTTTGTCAAATGAAACATTGAATCCTCTATCTGTGAATTGACTGACGCTTAGGAGATTCACTTCTAAACCAACTACCAGTGCTACATCTTCAATGACAAAATTTCCAGAAATTATATTGTTATATCCCATTGTAAAACCTTTGATGTTGTCTCCAAAAGTAACTAATGGGCCAGCCATATCCTCAAACTTTGATAGCAGGGCCTTATCACCTGTCATATATCTTGAGCATCCACTGTCTATGATCCATATGACTCTCTTTATTTTTTCCTGCACACAATGAGGATTAAGTATGTTTAGCTACCCAATCGTGTTGGGTACTTTCTTCTTGCTGATAGAATTTGCAGAATTAGAATGTGTTGATTCAGAAGGAACAGTGTGAACAAATTGTTTTGCATTTTTCTTTTTGTCTGTAAATTTAAAATTAACATATTTCAAATCTAATCTCAATTTATGACAACTTGTCATCACTTTCATGTTGCAAGATATGCAGTCAAATTTGTCACAAAAAGAGTAAGTATCCTCTGTATTTACTTTATTGTACTTGCAGGCTCCCATTTTTTGCTTGCTAACCTACTTTTTACAAAGGTGAGTTAGATGATTTGTTGAGCCACATTTCTGACATTGCTTTCTGGGGGCATCTGCAACAAATACAAAGTTGCTGCTTTTATTTACTCCTATCTTGCCATTCCTATTCTTTTTTTTCCTTCCTATATTCTCATTCTTGACTTCCTTGAGAGGTGTCTTAGGGGCTTGGTTAACCACGGGCTTTTTCTTTCAATAGCAGGATTGGTTTCTTTATCTTTCATTTCTTCATCTTTATCTACAAGTTCTTGTTTGATGACCAACTCCTCTTCACCGAAATTGACTTCACATGCCTTGAACAAAGGTGAATCAACCTTTCTCAGCATAGTTGGGTCATTTTCATTTATAGTTTATTTTCCCTTGTCACCTTCATTCTTCTTGTTATTGTTCAAGGCATCATAGTCAAGGCCAATGGCTATTATTAGCATATGGCGTGTTCTTCTCATGGTACTGACCAACTAACTGAGAAGCATTCCTGAAAGACTTTAACTATACTTCATTCCTTTCTATCTTTTCCCTCAACACAGCTTATATTTCACTATCACACTTCAGCTTGTTCTTTAGATATTCATTTTCCTGCTTGACAGTTTCAAGCTTAACGAGCTGCAGTTCCAAATTTTTCTTCTCATTAGCTTTTGACAGCCTCCTAACCTCCTCAGTAGCTACCACCATGCTAGTGTGGATGTGGAACATCTCTATGCTCATCTTTTTAACAGTCTCTTTATATTGACTTGTATTTAAATCAATAGTAGTAAGAGTTGGTACCTCTGTTTTGATGAGGATAATTCTCTTTTCTCCAAGGCCATGAGTGCATAATTTCCAACCTCCTCATCTTTATCATTATCAGAATCATCCCAACTTTTTCCTTCTGGAAGGTAAGCTTTAACATGTTGCTTCTTTAAGAAAGCTTCATACTTTACCTCCAACTCAAGATAGGCTTATCTTTCTTCACCTTTTTAGCCTTCCGGCATTTAGTAGCAAAATGGCCCAATTCATCACAACTGAAGCACCTTATTTTTAATTTGTCAACAGATCCAGTCTTGTAGACACTTTTTCCACCAGGAGTGTACTGTCCCTTTACTTTCCAGTTGTTATCCTTGTTAAATGTATGTCCTTTACTCTTGAAGAACTTTGGTTTTTTCACTCTAATATTAGAGAATTTCCTATCTAGATAAGCCACAGATTGATCTAACTCATCCAGTTCATCCAATGTATATAACTCATCTTCTTCAAGTTCCAGAATGACCTGCTTCATTGGTTCCTTGTTCTTTTTTTCTCAATGTTTGAGACAGTTGAAGTGTGGATCTCTAGTTCATCATCAGATGTCTTGCTATCATTAACAACTAGTGCACTTATTCCATCAACAATGTTCCCTTGACCAGTTCTTAAAGATTTTCTTAGAATCATTTCTATTTCATATGTTTTCAAAATCCCATATAGAACCTCCAGTGTTATCCTACTCAAGTCTGTCCCTTCTCTTATAGCTAATATTTTCTATTCAAGATGATCAGGAAGGGTGAGCAAAAACTTCAAGTTAACCTCCTCAGCTTCATAGTACTTGTCATAAAGCTGTAAGTCATTAACCAGCTTATTGAATCTTTCAAACACATCAGTAACACTCTCCTTTGGTTTTTCCATAAAACCCTCATACTGAGACACCATTATTCTCCTTTGATTTGACATAACTTCCTCTGTACCTTCAAACAGTATCTCAATCTTATCCCAGATTTGCTTAGTTGTGTCACAGTTGATAATATTGTTGTACATAACATTATCAAGTGACTCTATCAGAATTAATTATAGACCACCATCAAGAAAGGCTTTTTCTTTCTCAATGTTTGTATATTTTGAAGGATCATTAGGACTATAATGAGCTAGGATGACCATGTCTCCATCTGTAGACTCTTCAATTCTTTCCATAGGAGTAAAAGGTCCATTCTTCAGAATCTGGATGTACAAGGGGTTGGCCATCCATATAAATAACATCATCTTTTTCTTCCATAATGTGTAGTTGATTTTATCAAAGGCTAGTATCTTTTACTGCTTATCTTTTGTGTATTCATTCTTCCAAGATCTTGATCTGTTTACCTTCAGATTTTGCTCTGATACCACTTGTTAGATATTAAATACAACGCAGAGGGGGGTAAATGTGTTTTGGATATTTTAAGCCTTTTCAAACTTTTATGGATGTATGAACAAAGAAGATTAGTGATACAGTTATATTATGTTAGCAGAAATAAAACAGCAAACATAATATTTCAAAACTCAATTAATTTTGTATTAAAATCAAGTTATGTCTTGCTACAAATCCTGGGTTCTTTGTAAGTAAAGAACTCAGCTTATATCTTGAGAGAGTACAAGAAAATTTAGATCTGTTTGTTACCCTTTAAAACAAAGGAACAGTGTTTACTTTATAGATTAGTAAACACAGGTTTACACAACATGCAATAAGATATACTAAACCCTACTTTAAGTTATCTCCAAAGCTTTTCATTTATGGCTTAGTAAATCTTTTCTAATCTTGTAGGTTTGTGACCTTCCTTTGTCAGTTAATCTTGGCCCTTGATCTTGCACTCTTTTTCAGGTTCTCCATGATGATATATGTGTTTTTAGGTATATTTTTGGTATTTTCAGGTTTATAAGTGCAGAAAAGAAAGATTAACAGCTAATAGAAGAGAATTAAGAACATATCAGAGGTAGAACAGCTGAGAAACATAGAGATTCAGAGAGATTTTAAGCAGAAATGAGAGAGAAACAAGAGTTCTAAGCTAGAAACCCTAGAGAGAGAAAGTTTGTTATAGAGAGAGAAAGAGAATGGTGGAAACTGATTCCATTTTCACATTCAACATAATATTCACAGTAACATTACATATATTTATAGAGCTGAGCTCCAGTACTATTAGTAACAGAACAAACAACACAATTGACTTAACTACCGTTACTATCTACACAACACACAGCACAACACATAGACACTTATATACTGCACAAACACAACACATATTAGGTGATAGTAATTGCCAAACCTGACAACCCTCCCTCCTTCAAAGCAACCATGTCCTCAGGGTTGACAGAAGTCAGGAAAACTGACTTTGAAGATATCCTCATCTTCCCAAGTGGCTTCATCCACACTACATCCCTTCCACTGAATCAGAAGTTGATAACCACTTTATGATCCTGAAGAATTTTCCTAGAGTCTAACTGTCTCAAAGGAACCAACTCAAAAGTTCCTTGATCATTAACCTGAGGCAAATGCGTCAAAACAGTTCTCTGGTCTACAATTTTCTTCAATTGGGAAACATGAAATATTGGATGGACCCTGGTAGTATCAGGTAATGCCAACCTATATGCTACTGTTCCAATCTTTTCCAATACCTCGTAGGGCCCAAAAAAATTAGTTGACACCTTCAAATTCTTCCTAATAGCAACTGTGACTTGCCTATAATGTTGCAACTTCAAATAAACCCAGTCCCTAGGTTGGAAACTCCTTTCAGATCTCTTAGCATCGGTATATGTCTTCATTCTGGCTTGGTCCACTTCCAGCAATTCCTTTAATTTGTCCCAATGCTAATTTTATCTGCCAACAGTGCTTCCAGGGTATGCAGATTTGTATGTTCCCTGGTTTGCCAAATCAGTTGCTTAGGTTTAATTCCATATACCACCTGAAAGGGAGTTGTATTCAATGTTAAGTGAAAAGTGGTATTATACCACCATTCAGCAGAAGCCAACCAAGAAGCCCATCCTTTAGGATTATGGCTGGTCATATACCTTAAATATTTCTCAAGGCATTGATTGATCCTTTCACTGCTGCCATCAGACTGTGGATGATATGCAATACTGAAATGCAATCTGGTCCCTGACAGTTTGAAGAGAGTTTGCCAAAATTCACTAAAAAATAGGTTGTCCCTATCACTTACAATTGAATCTAGCATTCTATGTAGCCTATATATCTGCTCAAAAAATATCATGGCCAAGCCTTTAGCAAATATAGGATGGGACAGAGCCAGAAAATGACCATACCTACTAAATCTATCCACTATCACCCAAATGACTTCACTTTCCTTGGACTTAGGCAGCCCAGTGATGAATTCCATAGAAATAAGGTTCATGGGATATGGCTAATGGTTGTAGTAACCCAGGGCTCCTTACAGTCTCTCATTTCACTTGCTGATAAATTGCACATTCTCTTACCCATTGACCAATCTCTTGATTAATGGTGGGCTAAGAAAAATAGTCCTTAATCCTTTTAAGGGTTGCTCTTCTTCCATAATACCCCTCAATGCCATTACTGTGCAATTTTGTAAATATTTGGTTCCTTAGTTCTCCACCAGAACCAATCACCCACTTGCCTCTATATTGTAGAAGCCCTTGTGTCATGTAATATTCTTGTGGTCCCTCTTTATTGATAGTGGCCTCTACAATCAACTGTTGAATGTAATCATCACCTTCATAGTTTGAACCTATCTATTCCATCCATACTGGTATAACCACCGACACCTGAGCACATGAACCTTCCTCAATACCTTGTTTGTTGGTCGAAAGGGTAATTGATTGGCCCTTCCTGTCAAACTTCATTGTCTGGTCATGGTAATTGCAATTAAATTCCCTAATTTGAGTTAACCATTCTACCCCCAATATAACCTGACAATATTTGAGGGTAACCACATGCACAACAGAGCTGAATTGAACTCCATTCCAACTCCATAGAAACTCAGGGCATACCTTGTCACTGACTATAACATCTTCATTAGGTAATTGTATTGTGACAGGATCCCGGTTTTCTAGTATTAATTTTAATTCTTTATATAGGTTAGTCTGAATCAAATTAAGTGAGCTTCCTCCATCAATAAGCATCTCAATAGATCTGCCTTAAACCCATCCCTCAAACACCAGAGGTTTCTGAACAACAGATTCCATTCCTAAGGCTGCCAAAATAACCTTTTGCTCCTTCCAATTAGTTGCTTCCTCTCCTAGAGCTTCATCAAACTTTGGCTCACCTTCATATTCAGCTCCAAAATCCTCATCTGCTGTAACACCCCCAAATCCGGGGTCGGGGATCCGGGTTGTCACGAGTTCCATTTCCCTTAATAACACCCAATCTTAATAAATAATCAACTACTCTGTACTGTGACCCCACAATAAACACACACACCACAAGTTATAGTCTCAGAGATGAATATCCAAAAATAATCACAAGTCATTTTATTCCACAATTATCTGCCAATACACCTTAAAAGGGTTTCTGAATAAATTTACATTTCTTTGCCATTATTATAATTCATAAATATACATAATTCTGGTACATCAAAAGTTGAAAGCCTAGCCTATTGGTAGTTCCTACCTCAGCTACAGCGACATCAACGCCTATAGGAAACTGCGGAACGTTTCCTATCCGCTCGCGAATTGGGAGCTTGGTCCTATTCATCTTGTCTATCTGATGTTGTGTGATGAAAGAAGAAAGCAAGGGTGAGCAACAAGTCCACCAAAATAATATATATAATGATTAACAATATATGAGCCTTCTCATAGTACTCATGAAAGTCTTGGTCAAAAGAAATGAACCAAGTTGATATCTTAATGCGATGAAGTCACAAAATATTCAGTATATATACATATATACTTTTCAAAATCTTGGAAGTCCTCTTCCATGCATAATATACACAGAGTTTCAGTTTATAACTGTATAAAAATATCGTTGCAAGGTGATCTCATATATCTAACCTTGTCTCAACATTTTTCTGAAAATCTTTGACATGCATAAGATAATCATTTACTAGATATAAGTTTAAAAGATGAAGTTACAAGATACTCCGATATACTTATATCTTTTCCACATACTACTTGAACTACCACCGTTCAAGTTATAATGAGCTTTCAAAAGTTCATCACATAGATGAGACTACAAGACAAGATTTGAATAGATTCAATCTTTGAATATCATTATAAATAATGAGGTTACGAGATACTTCATTAAGTCCCGATATATATATACACCTATATATATACATTTCATACACTCCTTGAAAACCTCTGTTATGAAAATTATAAACAGAGTTGCAATATCCAATGAATTTGGAAAGGAGAAAACCTTGGCATAAACCTGATATCTTGCTGATCAGGCAAAGATACCAATAAGTAACCTTTTCTACTAGTAGATGGACGAATTCCCCACTGGTCATCACCCTGGCCGCATTAGGACCTATGCTGGACTGCCACTCAGCCACTTATGCATTTGATGGACTCCCACTGAGCCACTTACACTATCATGGACGCCCACTGAGCCCATGTTGCTTATGCCGACTCAATAGATGGACTTACTTCCCGAACGTTGGGTAAGTAATCAATTCATTTACCAAAACTGCAACCTTGTTGCGAATATAAAATACACCACAGAGCCGGATCCCTCAGGTTTTAAGCGAGTATTTAAATCCCCTTAAAAAGGAAGATCTTAAATATAAAAATGAGTTTTGAGATCCGCTCTAACTTTTAAAAATCATTTTGAAGACTCGAAAACACTTTATAGAGTGTTTAGAGTAAAGCTGATTTAATGAAGTAAATCAGTCCCCAGAATATTTAGAAAATGACTGAATATTATTAATTAAATAATATTCCCATAAAGAATAATCTTTATAAAAATAATTGAAGTAGAAGTATTAAAACTTATACTTGAAACGAGTATTAAATAACCAAAGATATACTTATATGAAAGTATTATCTTCATTTGAATAATCAAAAATAAGTTTGATTATCGAAACATTATTCTTTAATAAAATACAGAATATATCTCAGCAAATAATCGGAGTCATAGATCCTCAAATGAATATTCAAATAATATTCATTAAATAATATAAACTGAGTCATAAGTCCTCGAATGAATATTCAAATAATATTCAAATAATAAAATAAAAGGAGTCATAAGTCCTCGAATGAATATTCGAAATAATATTCATTAAATAAAATAAAGTTATCGAATAAACCTTATTCGATTAATAGTTTTGAAAACTATAACCATATATATATATAAATATATATATATATATATACATATAAAATCTACTCGGGATCCTCGACTCCCGGTTTTAGAAAATGTTTTCACCTTTGGGTCCCTATACCAAGGGTATATGCAAATTACCGTTATTCTCTAGCATAGGTATTATCAACTGAACCAACAGATATATATGGCAAGAATACGAAACAGGCATGCATATATATACTATATCAGCATGCTTCAATATATCGCAACATTTGCTAATTAACCAACATGCATCTATCGCAAGATAATGCATATACATATATTCATCACAACAACAGTATAACGGGTAGAAAACTTGCCTGAGCGACTGAGGGTTACGAATGGCTCGGGACTAGTCTGGTAACCTATAAACAACAAGTAAGTTGGAATTAAACCAAAATCACTTGTAAATCTATACTTTAACTAACTTAGACTCTAACGCTTGTTTTGCGCTCACTGATTCGCTTAAGTCACTCGGGTACCCTCGGCTCCACCATTTTTAATAATTTAACCTTTACGAGTTTTAAAGCGATTCCTTTGCGAGTGTCTTACCAACAGCCTAACACACTTATCATAAATGTTTCATACATTAATTAACCCTTTTTGGTCTTTAACCTATGTTTCAAAGTAAGGCGAGGGGAAAAGTTTCGTTCGCGAAACGTCGTTACTTGAAACGGTCGTTTCTCCTAAACCGTGCATCGGAATCGAACGAACTACATATCAAAACGAAGCTCGTAACATGAGCTATCTAAACATGGCAGTGGTCATAATCTAGCAGGGGGTTCTCGGGTCCTAATGTTATGCACAAAAACAGTCTACAGAAAATCGGACGTTACGACGGCTATGTTTACGCGATTTCCCAAATTTTAAACCATTCAATACCAACCACAAATCAACTCCAATTCACAACCCAATCAAACCTCCAATTAAACTACACCACAACAGCCCCAAATCAACTCAATATTACCAATTTATTCATCTACACCAAGTCAAAAAATGTGACCAAGGACTTCAAATCTAACAAGCATCACTCCTAACTCCAAAATCAACAAAACCACTTACTAAACAAAGCTCTATCATGAGTACACACTCATTACACTAACCCATCATCTAACATTATGAAATCCAAACCAACAAAACTTAATACTAAGGGTTTGAGAAGTTATACCTTCCTTGGAGAGTGGAGAATCAAGAGAATGGCTTGGAATCACCCTTAAAGTCCTTATCCAAGCTTAATCTAAACAAAACTTCAAGAACACAAATTTTAGTTCTTGAAAACACTATTCACCATCTTCTTTCATGATTTATAGAAAAAGATTGGCTTGGAATTAGAAGCTTAAACTTATAGGAAGTATGTAACTATCCATGGGGAAGCTTAGATAATTACCTTGCTAAATAGTAAGTGGAGGAGCTTGGACTTTCATTTTTTAAGAAAACCACCCGAGAGCATGAAGAAGAAGAAGAGAGAATTTTGTGTTTTGGCTTGATTTGCTTTTGGTTGGTTGATTTTTGTTGTTTGTTTTAGTGAATTACCTAGTTGCCCTTGGTTTTGTGTGGTTAAAAAGTCACCACATCTCCTTCCTTTCTTGTCATGCCTATGTCACCTTGCACATGTCATAATGCTCCCACTTGTCCACACCTTGTGGTTTGATGATGTCACAATCCTTGGCTTCTTGTACAAGCTTGTCTCTTGGTCACTTATTTGTTTTACGGTTCGCTTATCTTTCGTTCTCGTTTATCGTTTGAGGGATCATACCCGGGATCTTATTACTTAGGTTCCCTTAACCTTTCTCAATATATTATATTCCTTTTATGATCCTCTCCTATAATCCTTTAATTTAAATCCTTTTTATCCTGTTACCTTATACTCAATTCTCTCCGTATCTTGTGAATTTCCGGGAAAAATCAAAGTGTTCGGAATTGGATTCTGACGATCTTTACATACACTTATATACCACATAGAGTACTAATAATATCCCATAAGATCAATAACAGAACCCCTACATAGCGTGGCATGAAAAGTTTTCTCGTTCAGCAAAAACACTATTCATAAGGGTTTCAAAATTTCTCAAAAATTGGGGTTATTACAGTCTCCCCTCCTTAAAAGGATTCCGTCCCGGAATCAGATAGAAAACAATTGGGGATACTTTCTTAGCATTACACTTTCTAACTCTCGAGTCAATTTTCCCACATTGTGGTTCTACCACCAAACTCTGCCTAGTTTGATAATCCTTCTCCTAAGCACTTGTTCCTTTTCACTCTATAACCCTTCCTGGTTGCTCCATATAGGTTACGTCGGGTTGCATATCTATGCGCTCATATGCCTCTATTTATCTGGCATCTGAATTACACTTCCTTAACATTGATGCGTGAAACACGTTACGACCTGCTACATGTTCGGGGTTAGGGCTAGCTCATATGCTAACTTCCCAAACGTCTTAATATATCCAATGGTCCAACAAATTGTAGACTTAGCTTTCCTTTCTTTCCGAACCTCATCAATCCTTTCCAAGGGATACCTATATCATTACTAGGTCCCCTATTTCATACTCTTTATCCTTTCGTGTCAAATCAACATACTTATCATGTCCATCTTGGGCTACTACCAGCCGTCCTTTGATTAGATCTATCATATCCTTGGTCCTTTGGACTACTGCGGGTCCGAGCATCTTGCGCTCTACAACTTCATCCTAACATAAGGGAGATCGACATTGTCTTCCCTCAAGGATCTCATAAGGCGATACCTCAATACTGACATATGATCTATTGTCGTAAGATAACTTAATCTGCGTTAAATGATCATTCCAAATTCTTTCAAGTCTATTGCACAGACTCTCATTATTGCTTTTAACATTAGAGCTTCTGCTTCTCAATACCCATTCTTTTCCAGTTCGTAATCGCTACTACCTTCCGTTCCTAATATTATACTGGTTATACTTTTGCTCGTTAGCGTTCTATAACCTTTTAATAACCACGTCAACCTTAGTATCACGAATGTGTTCCATTCCGCATACTACCACCACTTTATTACTCCTTTCTCAGTTGTTTCTATTTTCCAAAATTTGATCAATCAAATAGAAGTAAAGGAATTTGTTGAGAGATCACTATGATCATGAGCACTTGTTATATTGCATAGTTAGTACAGAAGGTGGCCAGCCTTTAGTACTTGACAAGCAATTAAACAACATGTGGTATCCTACTAGGCTTCTATCACAAAGATAGATAGTCATTCGGCAATACCTCCCCTTCTAGAAGGGTTGTTCTTCTTAGCTTACATGAATGAAATGAAAAAAAGAGAAAAGAGCGAACTGAAGAGAATTGTATATATATGTAAAAAAAATATTGCCATAAAATATCTGGCTTGGAATCTACCTCTGAACTATAGAGGTTTGTCATAGGAGAAGAAAACATATATGTATTTATATCAACATCGAGTATTATAACATCGTATTTCCCATGCCTAAATATTTCTATTCCGTCCATCATTCTATAGACCCATGCTCTTCCTCGAGCTTATACACAATCACCTTTGAAACTCCCTCGATATCGAAAATCGAATCTGGGATCTCATTCTAGACCTCATCATTACTAGAATCCATTTCTATAACGCAACCTTCTTCGTATAATAATACGACTCTCTATTGATAAGAACGAATAATTATTCACCAGGTAGATACTCTACTTAATTAGTCTATCAATGATAACTTATACACTACCACGACCCGATTAGTGGTACTCAATCTCAACACCCATTCCAATACAACTCTCATGGTTGTAATCAGCTCACTACTCGCAGAATCATTGTTGCCTTACTATGGTCCATCACTGACCTACTGTAGTCATTCATTTTCCATGAAGTCTTAATAGCTAACCATACGGAGTCCATACATGTCGTATCAAATCCTTCTAAGGAGATAACATAATCACCATTCATGATTCATGGAGTACACTCCTGTTTCTGACATACATACATGACATGAAGCAGATAAAATTGCAGAAGAGTTTCGCTCAAAGGAACGATAGCAGGTTAATACCATTCTTAATCATATGCCTTCAATTGAAGACTTAACTCAAAGGTTCGTTTAGTCCTTTTTGAAATATGGTCCTGGATTATTCTCAAGATAGGTCCTTCTAAGATAGATAGCCTGTTCATGGCGATTACACGAATTATACCTTTACCAACTACTATTACGGTTGGGTATTGCACAGTCATCAGAAGGAATGTCAATCTTCCAAACCATAATACAACCTTCACAGTTTTAACCATCATCACTGTATTCTTTTGGCACACGCGCCTATAATTATCCACTTACCTTTAAAGTGTCGGCCACCTCTTTGGCCTTTCCTGATAGTACAATTTCCTTACAGTCAATGTCATTTTAACCACCTCCAAATAATTTTCTACCTCATTTCAATCACAGCTTATGTGAAGATGTTTTCCTTAAAATCTGATGAGTAAAAAAAAAATCACCATTTTTTTTCCATAAGTTATTGCCTCAGTCTTTAGAGGTTAATCACTGTCACGACTGACTCTCAATCATACTTAGAACATCTTTTATCTTAAGTCTTAATTGCCCTGAATAATTTCGACCTTTACTGGTTCGATCCATACTTTCTCGTGGTTTAACACGTGCCCCACTTGGCATCATTATAATTATGTCATATTTCCTTTATCAACATTTTTATTCTTGAGAATTTCGAATATTTCCTTTCTCCTTGTAAAACCTCTAAGGTTATCGTTCAATCGTTCCTCATGTATTCCCTATATACAGGGCATATCAAAATACCATTTACTAATACTAGAACCATTGTCTATATACTTCTGAAAAATTTCTCCACTGATCCTTAAAGGTTATTATTACCTTAATCCTTTCCAATTCATACTGTCAAAACTCATACTATCCCTATTAAGGGTGAAATGACAACCTTTATGCATTCCCCTAGGATTCGTTTTAAGTTACCGATATTCTATCCTTAATTCCACCTTTAAAAAGGTACAAGCATCCTTCCATGGATAAATAAAGTCATATATCCCTGATAAGGGTATCTTATTCAATCATTTCCACCTCGATAGTCTATACCGAATTTCACAATAGCATCCTTATTCAAGTTAAGGTCAATCCACATGGCCTCCAAAAGATAACAATGGTCATCCGCTTTTCTTTCCTGATTTGGTAATGATAACATGGATGTTCTGGAAGATATTGGTCATGTTCAACGTGAACTTCTTCTTAATAATTCCTTATTTACTTTTGTTGTTTATCTCAACAGTCACCTCAATGTTGGGATATCTTTCATACCTGGCGTCTCCCTTCCTGGGTATCAAGCCACCGGTCTTACACTTCCCATTCTTGAAGGTCACTTCCTTCATCCAATTTTCTTAATTTCTTACTTTCTTATCTCCTCAGTCTATCCGCGTCTCATTATTTATCCTTCGAATTACCTCAAGGTTTCCTCGAATCCTCCCAACTTAAAGGGGATAAAATATACATAACTCTTATGCCTTCAACCATCAATTTTAACTCATGGTGAATCACCCTCATCCTGGCGATTACATACTCTTCTATTTCTATTTCTACGAGTCTTTAGGGTTTCCTCATACCCAACTCCCTTATCATTCCTCAAACTCCATTGCCTTTATATTCCTTTCCACTTCAGTTTCTTTTTATTTTCCTTTCTCTTATCATTATTTCATGAACCAACACAACATAAGCATTGATTTCAAACATCCCGTCATTCTGGATTCGTGTCCTCAGAACGAATCTTGACAACTTTTACAACTTAGATTCATAATTCATCATACTCGTCCGCCTTTGTTCTGGCTCTAAAGCTTTTACACTATCTCCATAACCTTGGGAAGTACTTTCCTGAAAACAATTGACTGAACTTAAATCAGTTTATTATAATCTCTTGCTCCGTGCCTTCCTTGGCCTTTCACCAGCGGGTGGTCTCTCTCTTAGGAGGGTAAGTGACAAAAACAGTCTTTTGGGGTTCGTCAATCATTTAGAATCTCAAATGATTCCTCTATTTCCTTTAGCCAGGCCCTTGCCTCGGCTGGGCCAGCTTGTTCCTTGGAACTCTGAGAGCTTAGCGACTTAAAGGTCCTGAAAGAATTTCTCACCGCATTGTTTCCTCAGGGTGGTGGTTGGGGATAATAGTCTAAGTTCTGTCTAGACAGGTCCATAAATTGCCGTATAGGAGTACCGTCTCGGGTCTCCTTTCCTTACTCGACTTTCTGTTTCCTTAGTATGAAATGTTTCAACCTTCTCCCATAATCGGGGTTATCTTATACATTAAAAACCTTATTTTCCACCCTATTATGTTATGGGTTCTTTCTTGATGGCAACCTCCCTGACTATCACATTCAGGGTTTGCCCTAAATCTTATTCCTCAAACTATGGCTCTCATCTAAGTTCTCATCCTTACGCTCTTGAACTTTCGGAACCCAAATTCTATAGGAATACCTCATTATTCCCTTATCATCTTTCTCGATATTAATCTTTTATCTAATTGTTGGCTCTCTGCCTTCACTCATAACTTTTTCTGGCACAATATGACCTTTTCCAATAATTCGGGCTGTATTGCAATCTCAAACAGCTTTTAGGTACCGGCTCTGGTTACCTTCACTTCTATTTCCATTTTCTCAAAATCTCTTATCACTTCTCCCAAAGACATTATCATCTTGAGTCTCTCCTTTTTACTAAGGGCATCAGCCACCATATTGGCTTTCCCCGAATGATAAAGAATCTCCCAATCATAATTCTTGATTAGCTCTAACCGCCTCCTCTGGCGTATGCTGAGCTCTTTCTATGTAAGAATGTACTAGAGCACTTATGGCTTAGGTAATTCTCGCACTTCTCTCTATACAAGTAGTGCCTCCAATCTTTAGGGTAAAACTATTGCCACGAGCCTAAGCTCATGGGTGGGGATATCGAATTTCATATTACCTTAATTGTCTTGACGCAGACGCGATTATCTTGCTGTGCTAAGAAGCACCCTAATTCCTTATGCGAAGCGTCACTTACAAATCACAAAATCTCCTTTTTCCATCCGGCAACGCCAGCATAGGGGCCATCACCAACCTCTGCTTCAGTTCTTGAAAGCTGTTCTCGCATTTCTTTGTCCATTCGAACTTCTCAATCTTACGAGTAAGCCGCGTTAAAGGGGGCTACTATCTTTACAAACTTGAACAAACCTCCGGTAGTGATCGACCAATCCTACCTCTGGTAGTTGACCTAACCATGGTCATCAATTCATCAGTGGTCCTTTATCCATTCTTGTCAGGATCCTCCATGGGATCCTCCTCAGCAACTATCCCTTCTAGGACAACATCCTCAATATCAACATCATCCGGTCCTGCGTTAGGACGCTCTATCGGATCCACAATCCGATCTCCAATTAGTAATAAAACATCATCGCGCTGTTGCTCCTCAACCTCAGGGTTCGGAGTCCCGCTACCATATACGATAACGAACTACGCTCCTATCACGATATTTATAAGGGTTCCCATAAGGGTTTTAACTGTCAGTACTACGTTAGGTAGCCCGACTATGAACTTGGCAAGAGTTCTTATTATCTTAGTTAACTTATTATCTTAACATCCCATCATCTCTGAGGTTTATAACGCTTAGCTCTGATACCATTTCTGTAACACCCCCAAATCCGGGGTCGGGGATCCGGGTTGTCACGAGTTCCATTTCCCTTAATAACACCCAATCTTAATAAATAATCAACTACTCTGTACTGTGACCCCACAATAAACACACACACCACAAGTTATAGTCTCAGAGATGAATATCCAAAAATAATTACAAGTCATTTTATTCCACAATTATCTGCCAATACACCTTAAAAGGGTTTCTGAATAAATTTACATTTCTTTGCCATTATTACAATTCATAAATATACATAATTCTGGTACATCAAAAGTTGAAAGCCTAGCCTATTGGTAGTTCCTACCTCAGCTACAGCGACATCAACGCCTATAGGAAACTGCGGAACGTTTCCTATCCGCTCGCGAATTGGGAGCTTGGTCCTATTCATCTTGTCTATCTGATGGTGTGTGATGAAAGAAGAAAGCAAGGGTGAGCAACAAGCCCACCAAAATAATATATATAATGATTAACAATATATGAGCCTTCTCATAGTACTCATGAAAGTCTTGGTCAAAAGAAATGAACCAAGTTGATATCTTAATGCGATGAAGTCACAAAATATTCAGTATATATACATATATACTTTTCAAAATCTTGGAAGTCCTCTTCCATGCATAATATACACAGAGTTTCAGTTTATAACTGTATAAAAATATCGTTGCAAGGTGATCTCATATATCTAACCTTGTCTCAACATTTTTCTGAAAATCTTTGACATGCATAAGATAATCATTTACTAGATATAAGTTTAAAAGATGAAGTTACAAGATACTCCGATATACTTATATCTTTTCCACATACTACTTGAACTACCACCGTTCAAGTTATAATGAGCTTTCAAAAGTTCATCACATAGATGAGACTACAAGACAAGATTTGAATAGATTCAATCTTTGAATATCATTATAAATAATGAGGTTACGAGATACTTCATTAAGTCCCGATATATATATACACCTATATATATACATTTCATACACTCCTTGAAAACCTCTATTATGAAAATTATAAACAGAGTTGCAATATCCAATGAATTTGGAAAGGAGAAAACCTTGGCATAAACCTGATATCTTGCTGATCAGGCAAAGATACCAATAAGTAACCTTTTCTACTAGTAGATGGACGAATTCCCCACTGGTCATCACCCTGGACGCATTAGGACCTATGCTGGACTGCCACTCAGCCACTTATGCATTTGATGGACTCCCACTGAGCCACTTACACTATCATGGACGCCCACTGAGCCCATGTTGCTTATGCCGACTCAATAGATGGACTTACTTCCCGAACGTTGGGTAAGTAATCAATTCATTTACCAAAACTGCAACCTTGTTGCGAATATAAAATACACCACAGAGCCGGATCCCTCAGGTTTTAAGCGAGTATTTAAATCCCCTTAAAAAGGAAGATCTTAAATATAAAAATGAGTTTTGGGATCCGCTCTAACTTTTAAAAATCATTTTGAAGACTCGAAAACACTTTATAGAGTGTTTGGAGTAAAGCTGATTTAATGAAGTAAATCAGTCCCCAGAATATTTAGAAAATGACTGAATATTATTAATTAAATAATATTCCCATAAAGAATAATTTTTATAAAAATAATTGAAGTAGAAGTATTAAAACTTATACTTGAAACGAGTATTAAATAACCAAAGATATACTTATATGAAAGTATTATCTTCATTTGAATAATCGAAAATAAGTTTGATTATCGAAACATTATTCTTTAATAAAATACAGAATATATCTCAGCAAATAATCGGAGTCATAGATCCTCAAATGAATATTCAAATAATATTCATTAAATAATATAAACTGAGTCATAAGTCCTCGAATGAATATTCAAATAATATTCAAATAATAAAATAAAAAGAGTCATAAGTCCTCGAATGAATATTCGAAATAATATTCATTAAATAAAATAAAGTTATCGAATAAACCTTATTCGATTAATAGTTTTGAAAACTATAACCATATATATATATAAATATATATATATATATACATATAAAATCTACTCGGGATCCTCGACTCCCGGTTTTAGAAAATGTTTTCACCTTTGGGTCCCTATACCAAGGGTATATACAAATTACCGTTATTCTCTAGCATAGGTATTATCAACTGAACCAACAGATATATATGGCAAGAATACGAAACAGGCATGCATATATATACTATATCAGCATACTTCAATATATCGCAACATTTGCTAATTAACCAACATGCATCTATCGCAAGATAATGCATATACATATATTCATCACAACAACAGTATAACGGGTAGAAAACTTGCCTGAGCGACTGGGGGTTACGAATGGCTCGGGACGAGTCTGGTAACCTATAAACAACAAGTAAGTTGGAATTAAACCAAAATCACTTGTAAATCTATACTTTAACTAACTTAGACTCTAACGCTTGTTTTGCGCTCACTGATTCGCTTAAGTCACTCGGGTACCCTAGGCTCCACCATTTTTAATAATTTAACCTTTACGAGTTTTAAAGCGATTCCTTCGCGAGTGTCTTACCAACAGCCTAACACACTTATCATAAATGTTTCATACATTAATTAACCCTTTTTGGTCTTTAACCTATGTTTCAAAGTAAGGCGAGGGGAAAAGTTTCGTTCGCGAAACGTCGTTACTTGAAACGGTCGTTTCTCCTAAACCGTGCATCGGAATCGAACGAACTACATATCAAAACGAAGCTCGTAACATGAGCTATCTGAACATGGCAGTGGTCATAATCTAGCAGGGGGTTCTCGGGTCCTAATGTTATGCACAAAAACAGTCTACAGAAAATCGGACGTTACGACGACTATGTTTACGCGATTTCCCAAATTTTAAACCATTCAATACCAACCACAAATCAACTCCAATTCACAACCCAATCAAACCTCCAATTAAACTACACCACAACAGCCCCAAATCAACTCAATATTACCAATTTATTCATCTACACCAAGTCAAAAAATGTGACCAAGAACTTCAAATCTAACAAGCATCACTCCTAACTCCAAAATCAACAAAACCACTTACTAAACAAAGCTCTATCATGAGTACACACTCATTACACTAACCCATCATCTAACATTATGAAATCCAAACCAACAAAACTTAATACTAAGGGTTTGAGAAGTTATACCTTCCTTGGAGAGTGGAGAATCAAGAGAATGGCTTGGAATCACCCTTAAAGTCCTTATCCAAGCTTAATCTAAACAAAACTTCAAGAACACAAATTTTAGTTCTTGAAAACACTATTCACCATCTTCTTTCATGATTTATAGAAAAAGATTGGCTTGGAATTAGAAGCTTAAACTTATAGGAAGTATGTAACTATCCATGGGGAAGCTTAGATAATTACCTTGCTAAATAGTAAGTGGAGGAGCTTGGACTTTCATTTTTTAAGAAAACCACCCGAGAGCATGAAGAAGAAGAAGAGAGAATTTTGTGTTTTGGCTTGATTTGCTTTTGGTTGGTTGATTTTTGTTGTTTGTTTTAGTGAATTACCTAGTTGCCCTTGGTTTTGTGTGGTTAAAAAGTCACCACATCTCCTTCCTTTCTTGTCATGCCTATGTCACCTTGCACATGTCATAATGCTCCCACTTGTCCACACCTTGTGGTTTGATGATGTCACAATCCCTGGCTTCTTGTACAAGCTTGTCTCTTGGTCACTTATTTGTTTTACGGTTCGCTTATCTTTCGTTCTCGTTTATCGTTTGAGGGATCATACCCGGGATCTTATTACTTAGGTTCCCTTAACCTTTCTCAATATATTATATTCCTTTTATGATCCTCTCCTATAATCCTTTAATTTAAATCCTTTTTATCCTGTTACCTTATACTCAATTATCTCCGTATCTTGTGAATTTCCGGGAAAAATCAAAGTGTTCAGAATTGGATTCTGACGATCTTTACATACACTTATATACCACATAGAGTACTAATAATATCCCATAAGATCAATAACAGAACCCCTACATAGCGTGGCATGAAAAGTTTTCTCGTTCAGCAAAAACACTATTCATAAGGGTTTCAAAATTTCTCAAAAATTGGGGTTATTACATCTGCTATCATAGTAAAAATCTATGGTTTTTTATACTCATGACCCTTCACAAACTTATCATCACAATAAAAGCATAGACCTTTTTGTATTCTCTCTTCCCTCTGAGAATATGTCAAAGGCCTAGGTTTAGCATTAACTACTTCAGGAACTTTTGATTGAACCAGTATAGAAGGCTATCCAGTGGATATCACAGGATTCATTGCAGAAGTAACTTTTGTAACATAAGAATGCACCCTGCTAATCTTATATGTTCCAGTTTGATAGCTTCCTCTCTTTAATTGACTGGCCAGAGTTTGTTCATAGAATCTGGCCAGTTTAAGAGCTTGTTTCAAGGTTATTGGTTCCAACAGTCTCAACATTCCCTTGATTTCAGTTTGCAATCCTACCACAAAATTCACTAGGAAGTACTCATTAGTTAATCCCGGTATCTTCATTAGCAGTTGGCCTCTATATTTCTCATAATCATCAAAATATGCTTCCACTGTAGTATTCTATTAAAGTTTTTTGAACTTGTCAAACACTAATTCAGTGTCAATATCACCAAATCTGGCCAGAAATCCTTGAGTAAACTGCTTCCAGGAAATTTTGTTCCTTCCAATCATAAAAGACTTGTACCAGGATCTGGGAGTACCAGTGAGATGCATAGCAGCAATAGTTGCTCTCCTTATGTCTTATACTTCAAAAAAAGAGAACTACTCTTCATAGTCTCTCAACCACTCCAGTGTATCATGTCCTTCTCTATACACAAGAAAGCTTAACTTCAAGTGCTTCAAACTCTGGAAATCCCTCTTATTTTCCTTCCAATCAAGCTCACCATACTTTTCTTCCTCCTTTCTAGGAGTAAGCTGTTATTGTTCTAATCTCCTTCTCTCTGAAGCAGCATGTGCTGGATTCCTGAACACGCCTTTGTTCTTAAACACTACTGGAGTTTCCTCCACTTCCTCAACCAAATCTTTTTCCACTCCTTGTGATTTAAGTTGCATCATACCTTTCATTCCAGTGAGTAACATCTCAATAGATTCCTGCAACCTATCAATTTTCTCATCCGTTCCTTCCTTATTTCCTTGCACTTCCTGTTGAATCAGCCTTAGTGTACCTTGCTGAGAAGTCCCAGCCTTCCTACCATTAGTACTTTGTTGTAAAAGACATGCCTGCACTTTAACAAGTCTAAGACATTTTATCAACCTTAAGTAAGTTGTATTGTTGTCTTAATCTGTATTTTGTACTTGTAACACTTAAAGTCTGTAAAAATGCAAAGGAGCATACTGGAGTCTTTTTCCTAAAACAGTATCAAGCCTAAGGATTCTATCTGGAAGAAGATCAAGAAGATCATGCCTCAGAAGAATTTTGAAGAAGCTTGGAGTTGAATAAATCTGTTTGGAGAAAAATACTCTAAGTCAAGATCTCTACAAGTCACAGATTTAATGTTATAGAGAAGTCATTTGAGAACTTCAGAATGGCTTATCGAGAAGTCAGGAAAGCTACTAGAGAACTCAATGAGATATCGACAAACCAAATTGAAGACATGAAGATTGGAGATATCGACAAGTAATTTCTTCACTAGAGAACTCAGAGATATCGACAAGTTAAAGTTCACTAGAGGACTCTGAGATATTGAAAAGTTAAATTTGACTAGAGACCTCTGAAGATATCGACAAGTCAAGAAGCTACTAGAGAACTAAGAGTTATCGATAAGTCAAAGTGAAGATGCAAAGAGTAGAGATCTCGAAAAGCCCAAAATTCTCTTGTAGAGAACTAAAGACCTCTACAAGCCAAACTAAATATAGAGTACTAGAGATCTTGATAAGCCAATATACTTATCGAGATGTCAAGTATTCTGTAGATCTAAACTGGAGATCTCGATGTACAATCTGAAAGTACAAAGTTGTATATCAGTTCAATATCCAAGATAAATAATCAACAAACAATCCAACAGCTGGATTGACAAGTCTACAAAAAGCAGCTTGAAGAATGTGCAAGATCAATGGTAAAGATTAACTGACAAAGGAAGATCAAAGTGAACACGGGATGCTAAAGTTATGCTAAGCCAGAAATGGAAGATCTAATTTTCTATAAATAGAAATGACAAGTGAGAGTTTAGAAAAGCTAATAGCATGTCTTATTACACACTGTGTAAACCAACAGTTAAATGAGTTATAAAGTTAACACTGGTCCTTAGTCATTTATAACAATTTAGATCAAATTTCTTGTAACACTCTCATGAAGAAGCTAAGCTCTTTATCAACAAAGAGCCTAGAAATTTTGTAGCAAAAAAGTCTTAATTTTAATATAAAATTAAGTGAGTTTTGAAGATCCGTGTTCTTTATTTTCAGCAAGCTCAAATTCTGCATGAACACATTTCACTACAAAAATTAATTTACTTTGTTCAACCATAAACATTCAAGAAAAGCCTAAAAATTGTAAAACACACATTCACCCCCCTCCCCCCTCCGTGTGTTATTCATTTCCTAACCAGTGATATCAGAGCAAAATCTGAAAGTAAGCAGATTCAAGATCTTGGAAGAATGAATACACAAAAAATCAGTGGCATCAAAATTCCTACCTTTGACAAAGCTAGCTACACTCTTTGGAAAAAGAAAATGATGTTGTTTATCAGGATGGCCAATCCACTCTACATTTAGATCCTCAAGAATGGACCCTTCATTCCTATGGTTAGAGTTGAGGAATCTACAGATGGAGACATGGTCATCCCAGCTCATTTTGCACCAAAAGATCCTTCTGAGTATTCTGACCTTGAAAAGGAGAAATCTCCATGGATAGTAGCTTGCAATTAATATTGATTGAGTCACTTGATAATTTGATGTACAACAACATTATCAACTGTAACACTGCCAAGCAAATATGGGAAAAGATTGAGATACTCTGTGAAGTAACTGAAGAAGTTAGGTCAAACCAAAGAAAAATACTGATTTCACAGTATGAGGGTTTTATGGCAAAACCAAAGGAAAGTATTACTGATGTGTTTGAAAGGTTTAACAAGCTGATAAATGATTTGCAGCTTCATGAAAAATATTATAAAACTGAAGAAGTTAACCTGAAGTTCTTGCTTACTCTTCCTGATCATTTGGAACAGAAAATCTCAGCAATCAGGGAAGGAAGAGACTTAAGTAGGATAACACTGGAAGTTCTATATGGAATTCTCAAAATATATGAACTTGAAATGATTCAGAGAAAATCATTGAGATCTGACCAAGGACATGTTGTAGATGGTTCAAGTGCTTTAATTGTCAATGAAATCCAAACATTGACTGATGAATCAAGATCTCAAATACCAGTTGCCTCAACAAGTGAGCAAAGAACAAATGATTCACAGGAACAAGTCATTCTGGAATTAGAAAAGGATGATTTCAACACTCTTGAATAAGTGAATGAGCTAGATCAGTCAATGGCCTATTTGGCTAGAAAATTTTCTAATATTAGAGTAAAGAAGCCAAGATACTTCAGGAGTAAAGGACAGACTTTCAATAAAGACAACACCTGGAAAGAAAAAGGGAAGTACGATTCTGATAGCAAGAATGGCTACAAAACTGGATCTGTTGACAGATCTAATATAAGATGCTTCAATTGTGATGAACAAGGCCACTTTGCTACAGAATGCAGGAAACCCAAGAAAGCAAATAAAGACAAGGCTTATCTTGAACTTGAAGCAAAGTATGAAGCTCTTCTAAGAAAATAGCAAAGTAAAGCTTATATTACAGAGGGTAAAAGTTGGGATGACTCTGAGAATGATGAAGATGAAGAATTTGGTAATCATGCACTTATGGCCCTGGAGCAAGTAGAATCATCCTCATCTAAATCACAGACACTGACTCTTACCACAATTGATTTGAATGTGAATCAATATAAGGAAACTGTTGAAAAGATGAGCACAGAAATGTTTAACATTCACACAAGCATGGTTGCTGCTAATGAAGAAGTTAGCATATTAACAAAGATAAATGAGAAGCTTGAAAGTGAGAAGCAAGAAACTGAATTATTGCTGGTGGAGCTTGAAGCTTTAAAACCAGAAAATGCTTATCTAAAGAACAAGCTCAAGTGTGCAAATGAAATTGAAGCAGTGCTAAGGGAGAAGCTGGAAAAGAATGAAGTGAAGATGAAATATTTCAGAAATGCATCTGATCTGGTCGGACAGTATCATGAGAATAATAATCCATGTGCAAACATTGTTATTGGCCTTGACTATGATGCCATGAATGACAAAAAGAAGACTGTAGGTGACAAAGGGAAAGCAAAGAAAACTGAGAATGCTCTAACCTTTTTGAAAGAGGTTAATGCACCTATATTCAAAGCATGTGAAGTCAACTTCAGTGAAGAAGAATTGATTATCAAGCAAGAAATTATTGATGAAGATAAAGAGAAGAAAACTAAAGAATCAGTTCAGTCTTCCAATACTGAAGAGAAACTCATGAACAAACAAAGTCCCAAGACTCCTGTTAAAGAAACCAAAACTGAAGATGCAAGAAAAAAAAAGAAAAATAGAAATGGGAAAATAGGGATAAACAAAAGCAATAATTTTGCTTATATTACAAATACTCCTAGAAAGAAGTGTGAAAAATATGGCTCTGTAAATCATCTAACTCACCTTCGTAAAAAGGTTGTTAGCAAGCCACCTGAAGGAACTTGCAAATAAAATGAAGCAGATTCAAATGATCTTTATTCATTCTGTGACAAGTTTGACTGCATTCCTTGCAACTTGAAAGTAATGAAGAGTTGCCACAAACTGAGAGTAGATCTTAAAGAAACAAGAAATGAGTCCACATCAGAAGGAAAACATGCACAACAGTCACTGAATTCTATTTCTTTTAAATAACTCATTCTGCTTCTGCTGAACAAGTTACTAAGAAGAAACTAACCAACACTGCTTGGGTTTCCAAACACACTTAAGACTCATTATGTGCAGGGTATAGTGTAGAGAGTCACCTGGATCATAGACAGTGGATGTTCCAGGCATATGACAGGTGATAAGGCCATGCTATCACAGTTTGAGGAGAAAGCTGGCCCTTTGGTGGCCTTTGGAGATAACAGCAAAGGATACACAATGGGATATGGCAAGATCGTTTCTGAAAATGTTGTCTTTGATGATGTAGCACTGGTAGCTGGTCTTGAAGTGAATCTTCTCAGAGTTAGAAAATTTGCAGACAAAGTCCTTAAGTCTTACTCAATAAAGAAGAATGCATTGTTATTAGCAAGAAAACTGGTAAAGTTGCTTTGAAAGGAGCAAGGAAAGGAAGCTGGTTTGTTGCATATTTTGACTCAACAAATAAGGATGGTGTTTGTTGCTTCTACACCAAGCCATGAGAAGAAGTAAACAAGCTATGGCATAAAAATCTGTCTCACTTGAATTTCAAGGAAATTAACACCTTGTCAAAAAGGAGTTAGTAAGAGACATGCCTAAGCTGGAGTTTGCTCAAGTTGAAGTTTGAGTAGTCTGTCAGAAAAGAAAAATAAAGAAACTACTCAATAAGAAAATCATGAAAATGGAAGCTCATCTCATACGCCTGAATTTAATTGCACAAACTCAGGGGGAGAAAGAAGATTTTCAGATACTTGAAGGAAACTCCAAACTTGGGATTATGGCATCCTAAGGGAACTAGTTCCAAAGTTGTTGGTTACACAGATGCAGATTTTGATGGATGTAGGGTTGACAGAAAGAGTACTAGTGGAAGCTGTCAATTTCTTGGACAAATAATTGTATCTTGGTATAGCAAGAAACAACAATTTTTATCAACTTCTATAGCTGAAACTGAATATTGTACCAACAGAAAAATAATTAGCTGACATTTTTACTAAACCTTTGGATGAAGCAACTTTCACTAGACTTGTAGGTGAAATTGGAATGCTTAACTCTTCATCCTAAGGCAAGAACTCAGCTAATATTTTGCAGCAGATTAATCTCTAGTAAATCAAAATAAATTTGATTAAATTGGAAATTAACTGAAATATGAATTATAAATATTTCAGAAATCTCTGCATATTTTTTTTTCAAATTCAAATTCAACTTGGAATTTTTCAAATTCTAAGTAAACTGCTCAGTTGTTAATTTACATTCTTAATATGTAAAATTAACATAAGGCAGAATTACAAAAACCAAAAGTATTTAGAGAACTGAGTTCTCGATAAGTAAAAATTGACTTCTCGACAAGTCATTTTAGGACTTCTCGAGCGAGTCCTTGATAAGTCAATTACTGACTTCTCGAGTGACTTCTCGATAGGCTTAATATAACTTATCAATAAGTCTTTGTAGAGTTCTCTAGTAGTGTTAATTCACAGAGTTCTCTACAAGTGTAATTTTAGACTTATCAATAACTCAGAACTGAAATATTTAATTTAATAAATTATTTTGGTAAAATACTTTTGGAAAATTCATTCTAATTTTATTTTGAATTTATTCAATTAAAAGTTGGAATTAATTCAGTCCACTTTTTTTTGGACAAACTGGGTATTTACTTGACATCTGGGTAAGTCAATTTTGAGTTCTCTAAAAGAGTAATTTAAAATGACTTCCCGGTATGTATTTCATTTCTTAAAATGACTTCTCGATAGACAAACTCTAAACGTCTATTTTTGAGTTCTCGACAAGTCATTTACTTTTACTATAAATACCCAGACTTCTCGATACATACACAAACTTACAACTTCGAGATCTAAATTGACCTAGCTTTTCAAGCAAAAACCCATTTCTTTATCGTTTCTACTCCTTTCTCAAAAATTCTTCTTACCCATTCTCTCTTACTAAACTACAATGGCACAAAACACTATTAGAGCAACTATCCCAGAAAAAGGAACAAACTTCTTGGCTTTTACTGATGCTAACCAAACCCCTGACAGTTTCAAGGGGTTTGTGAAATTTCTGTCTGAATCGTACATTGCAGGAGCCTTGACTGCTAATCCAGTGTTGTACCTAGATGTGTTGCATGCTTTTTGGACTACAACTGTGGTAAGGACTGTGATGCATGATGATGTTGTATCCTTGGTAGTGACTTGCTCAGTTGGAGGTCAAAAAATTGAGTTTAATGAGCATGATGTGAACCTAGCTTTGGGACTGCCTACTACAAATCTGGTGGAAGTGCCAACTCCTGATGAGCTGATTGAGTGTCTGGACTTCATCAACTATGGTGGAAGAATCAACTTATCAAGCCTAAACAGAACTAATCTAAAGAAGGAGTGGTCATTCATTTTTGATTCAGTGGTGAGAGCCTTTACATGCAGGAAGACAGGATATGACAACATTTCAAGTGTGGTACAAAAGCTGGTGTATTCAATTGCCAACAACAAACACTTGAATGTTGGTCTACTGATCCTGGAAGAACTTGCAACCAGGCTAACTATACCCCTATCAGCTAGAGGTAAGGAAATTTTCTTCCCTAGATTTATTATGTCCACTTTAAATAATAATGTAGCAGACATACACCTACTGAATGGTATAGATAGTACTAAATTAGGTAATTGTAATCAAGTGTCCAAAATAATATTTGGCTCACTTACTACAAAGAATAAGGTCAATGTAATTCTGAAAATCACTCCATTTATGTTGGAGAGGTTTAGGACTTACCCTTATCCTATGCCTGACATGAGATCTAATGGACAATTTAGCACAGTTATAATTCCTGAACATGTGGAAGTACAAACACAGGAACACCAACATGGATCTTCCCAAGCTGCAACCATTCTTTCACAACCTTTAGAAGCTAGAAAATCAACTACCTCATCTTCTCAAAAGGATGAGGTCAGTAAAAAGAAGAGAAAGGGGGCAACCTTAACTGTGGTAACTGAGAGTGGTGAGGAGATAGCTGAAAAGGAGACACCTCTGGTCAAAAGATCCAAAAAGAGTAAACAAACTGAGCTGACCACTCTAACCACCTTTGTCTGCACAGCCTAACAAGAAGCAATTCAAGTGTATGGTAGGAGAAATAAGGAAGGCACACACTGTGAGGACACATCCCTTGAAGCTCCCTCATCTACTCAGGGGGAGCTGCCAACACTCACAACTGAACAACAATCTCTTCTATCTAAAATTTCTTCTCTTCCAATTCCACTTGAATCCACTTCTCAAGTGCACCAAAAATCATGTGACTTAGCCCAGGAAGCTTTTCTCACCACCCAGACACTTCATTAAGATGGTGAGAGGCTACATGTCGGGGTAGACCTTGATCACACCATCACAAACATGGGGGATTCATCAGTCTTTATTGAAGACCCCATGGATACTTCTAATGCACCTTCATGTGCAAAACAGCCTTCACAAACTGAAAGGTTTGAGGGTAGTACTCCTGAGGGGGAGCTATCTAAATCCTCTTTAATTCAATTGGAGGTTCCTCATGTAGAGATAATTCCCCTCACGACCCTAGAAGAAATTGCGCTTACAGTTGAAGCTAGGAGTACAATTTCCCATGATTATGTCATAGGGGAGGAAAGGATATCACATTCAAGTGCCAATATGTTGCAAGATACACAAGGGTTTGAGGCTGGTGTACATGACAATAACCCAGTCAAATCCCCTCCAATTCAATTGGAGGTTCCCACTACAAGTGAAGGCCAACACACTGTCAAAACCACAGAGCAATCTGTGAGTCAAACTATGACCCCAGTCACAGGTGTTTCTGATGAACCATCCACCTCACAACCTCAACAACCTCACATACTCTCTCAGTGGCTACAATAATCTGCTTCTCAACCAACTTCTGTAGATGATCTACTAGTAGAGCAAATATCTGGACTGGCCAACATCTCACAACATCTCCTGACTTCAAATATGAGCAACCAGGACTATCAAGCTATCATGCTTGTTTACAATGAAGAGGTTGAGGAGCAAAAGGAGAAAATTGTCAATGATGCTGAGCAAGATGGAAATGTGGATGCATGGCTGTCTAATGATTTTGCCTTGGAGATGAATCAAGTTCTGGCCAAATTTAGATAAGAGTATGCTACTATTCTGGGAAGCAATGCAAAAGACTTGAGTCCAGAAGCTGTCTATGATGCCATTGCAGATGTATTCAAAGCTCAGCTCAAATCATTTCATCTATTTGGTAAAGCCCTTGAAATCAAGCTTACTGGCCATGAAGACAGAATATGAAAATTGGTGAATGAGAAGATGGACAAGATCATACCATCTCAAGAGCGGATATCTTCTAAATTTAAGCATTTTACTGAGCAAATGGCTAGGATGGATCTTGCCTCTATTGAGAAGGAAGTCAAAAACCTCAAACTATCTTTCACCAATCTTCATACAGTGATCCAGAAACAAATTACTGACTCAAATGAGACCAAGGTCCAGCTAGATCAACTTCACCAGAGCAGATATAAGCCTTCAGCTATGCTAATGGAAGGGATCAAATAGGTTGTAGAAGAACACTTTGCCACATCTAGCAGCTCTTATCAGCCTGGATCCACTTCAACAAATCTGCAAATTCAGTCTCTACAAGGTCAAATCACAGCATTGCAAGACTCCAACTCTTCTCTCTCTACAAAAGTTCAGGCCTTGACATCTCTTATCAAGAGCCAACAAACAAATATCCAAACCCAGGTGGACTCTCATAAGCATCTTCAAATGCAGAACTCTATAGCCTTGGGAGCCATCATGGGTAAACTCAACATACCACTACCTTCTCTACCTGAACAAGTAAGGGCTAAAATTCCTACTCCCCTTCTAATGCATGTCAACAAAACTAGGGGGAGATAGAGGCTAGGTTGACACGATCTAGGTCATCTCAACAGCAAGTTCAGGGGGCTGAAAAGAAATCTAAAGAAGTTGATCTTGATATAGAGAGACTTATTAGGTCTACTAAAGGACCTAGTCTGAGCAGAGAGTTTGAAGAACTACTCAAAGCCTTAAAAGCCTCTCTCAACAACAATCACTTCACATATAAAAAGGCCATGGACAAGAAAATCAATTTCATAAGAATGATCAAGGTCAATAAGGATAACTTTCTGGAAGAGAAGATAGTGGTTAATGTAAATGATTTAGGGACAAACAGATGTATGCAGGTGTCCCTCAATTGCCTTGTCTCAAGGAGGGCATCTGAGTTAGATATCTTCATCAGCAAAGTTAGAGTTATAATTCGTGAAGATACCATGCTATTAACTGCACTGAGAGATGCTCAAGTAGCTTCCTTCCCTGAAGCATATCTACAGCCAAGCAAGGGTATAGCATACATATGTCCAATCACCAGACAACTCAGACATTTTAATGTCCCCAAACACTGTGTCATGAGCAACAAGAAACTTATCACGATCCTAGGAACTAGCTTAAAAGTTAAGAAAAACAAGAACAATGATGATATAGAAATGATAAAGCTATTGAGGAGATAACTGGAAAATGCAGAAGCCAACTTGCCCAAAACACAGCTCAACAAGGATGACTTGGATGATGATGAGCAGAAGAAGAATGATCAAAATCCTTATGGCTTAAATCCTAGTCAGTCCAGTAAGCCATCTGGGAGCAAGGGTGGAGAGAAGAAGAAGGAGGATGACAAGAAAGATGAAGAAAAGAATAGAAGAGGTGAGAGGAAGAGTAGAAAGCCTCATGATGATTCAGAAACTCAAACAACCCTAAAAATCCAAACACAATCAACTCAAACCTTAGCTCAACCTACAACATCAACTATCTCAAACGTCAAACCTTCCCAAACATCTAAGCCAAAATTTCTATACAAACAAACAACAAATTCTTTCCTAAAAATTCCAATCACCTCAAGCCAAACTAATCTCAAGAAAATGACAAGCCTACCTTTAGCCAAACCTTCACTAAAATTCAAGCACAAATTTGTTGGGAGAAAGCCTAAGAAATTCAAGCCTACAATGAAAGTGGAAGTCACTGAAAGGGCCATCTGGAAGTGTTTTAAAGAATCTGACTTTCTACCTCTAAATTGGTGTATCTCAGATGGAGACCATTTCCAATATCTAGCTGAGGAAATTGTTAGAGTTTGGATTGTATCCATGAGAGAAGTTAGAGTTTATTTTAAGGATGGTACATTCACTCTTCTAGACAAAAAAGTTAATGGATTCTTTGGCTCTCACATAAATCAAGAGAGTGATAAGTTTGTTAAAGGACAAGGATACTACTACAAGGGCACGGAGATCATCTCTAGCTGAATGGTTGATTGAAAGGGAGGAAACCAAGAAAAGGGATGAGGCTGAAGCTGAAGAAAGAAGAAGGAGGCATGATGAAGAAATAGACATGTACATAAAAAGATCAGAAGAGTTGAAAGCAAAAGGAATGAGCAGAATTTCTAAAGATGGGAGATTTCTAAACATCAGAGCTGGTGGATTCTCAAGATTTTGCATAGAGGTTCTGGACCAAGGTTATCCTAAGGCAGCAAGACAAAAATTTTTAGAATCTCTAAGTGGAACACCTATCATAGAAGAACTTGAAATTCTTGACAAATTGAAGGACCAATTTAGAGAAGAAGCGGATGTAAAAACTGTCTTTACCTGAGTCTTGTAATCATTGAACCTTATGGATCTTATGCTATACAAGTTGTAATTCTATCAAGCTCTATATATTAATTTTGATCTCCATCATTTCAAACTTGGGGTTAGTCTTGTTAACAGGCATGAATTTGTGTGAAGCAATCTTCTCACAAATTGGGGGAGATTGTTGTAAAAGACATGCCTGCACTTTAACAAGACTAAGACATTATGTCAACCCTAAGTAAGTTGTATTGTTATCTTAATCTGTATTTTGTACTTGTAACACTTAAAGTCTGTAAAAATGCAAAGGTGCAGACTGGAGTCTTTTTCCTAAAACAGTATCAAGCCTAAGGATTCTATCTGGAAGAAGATCAAGAAGATCATGCCTTAAAAAATTTTTGATGAAGCTTGGAGTTGAATAAATCTGTTTGGAGAAAAATACTCTAAGTCAAGATCTCTACAAGTCACAGATTTAATGTTATAGAGAAGTCATTCGAGAACTCCGGAATGGCTTATCAAAAAGTCAGGAAAGCTAGTAGAGAACTCAGTGAGATATCGACAAGCCAAATTAAAGCCATGAAGATTGGAGATATCGACAAGTCATTTCTTCACTAGAGAACTCAGAGATATCGACAAGTTAAAGTACTAGAGGTCTCTGGGATATCGACAAGTTAAATTTGACTAGAGAACTCTGAAGATATCGACAAGTCAAGAAGCTACTAGAGAACTAAGAGTTATCGATAAGTCAAAGTGAAGATGTGAAGACTAGAGATCTCGAAAAGCCCAAAATTCTCTTATAGAGAACTGAAGACCTCAAAAAGCCAAACTAAATATAGAGTACTAGAGATCTCGATAAGACAATATACTTATCTAGATGTCAAGTATTCTATAGACCTAAACTGGAGATCTCGAGGTACAATCTCAAAGTACAAAGTTGCAGATTAGTTCAATATCTAAGATAAACAATCAACAAACAATCCAACAGCTGGATTGACAAGTCTACAAAAAGCAGCTTGAAGAATGTGCAATATCAATGATAAAGATTAACTGACAAAGGAAAATCAAAGTGAACACGGGATGCTAAAGATATGCTAAGCCAGAAATGGAAGATCTGATTTTCTATAAATAGAAATGACAAGTGACAGTTAAGAAAAGCTAATAGCATATCTTATTATACACTGTGTAAACCAGCAGTTAACTGAGTTATAAATTTAACACTGGTCCTTAGTCAGTTGTAACAATTTAGATCAAATTTCTTGTAACACTCTCAAGAAGAAGCTAAGCTCTTTATCAACAAAGAGCCTAGAAATTCTGTAGCAAAACAGTCTTAATTTTAATATAAAATTAAGTGAGTTTTGAAGATCTGTGTTCTTTATTTTCTGCAAGCTCAAATTCTGCATGAACACATTTCACTACAAGAATTAATTTACTTTGTTCAACCATAAACATTCCAGAAAAGCCTAAAAATAGTAAAACACGCATCCACCCCCCTCCCCCTATGTGTTATTCATTTCCTAACATACTTCTAGTATTATAGGTCATTATCTTCTGCTTGGCTATATATCAAACACTTAGAGTACTTTAGTACTACTAATCAGCAATCACTATATCTCCTTAACACTCTATTCCTCCTTACCTCTGAGATCAGACATCAACGCTTCAATTCCACCAATTCACACAGTAATCAAACTACTAACACAGAACAGAGTTTATAACTACTAGAAATGTACTAAACTTGTTGTTTTGTACTTTTTTCCTTGAATATCAACTAATCCACAAGTAATCATACACAAACAGCTGTCACAACTAGAACTTAGCTAATACTAACAGTAAAATTCACAGATCTGAAAGTATAAGCTGAAAACACCTGATTGAGTGAGATTGCAAAGGTCTGAACTTTGATAAGAGATTATTGTGAATCTAGGCTCGATCTACTCGGATTTGAGTGCTCAGCATGTTAGAAGCAGTGGTTGATCTGATTATAGAACCCTGTACCAATTTGTCAGGTTCTTCATGACAATATATGTGTTTTTAGGTATATTTTTGGTATTTTCAGATTTATAAGTGCAGAAAAGAAAGATTAACAGCTAATAGAAGAGAATTAAGAACAGATCAAACGTAAAAAAGCTGAGAAACAGAGAGATTCAGAGAGATTTTAGGCAGAAATGAGAGAGAAACAAGAGTTCTAAGCTAGAAACCCTAGAGAGAGAAAGTTTTTTATAGAGAGAGAAAGAGAATGGTGGAAACTGATTCCATTTTCATATTCAACATAACATTCATAGTCACATTACAGGTATTTATAGAGCTGAGCTCCAGTACTATTAGTAACAGAACAAACAACACAATTGACTTAACTACCCTTACTATCTACACAATACACAGCACGGAGACACTTATATAATGCATAAACACAACACATATTAGGTGATAGTAATTGCCAAGCCTGACACTCTTCAAGATGCTTTTGTAGACTTTTAAATCTAAGTAATTAGATCGTTTGTTAATTGATAATCTTAAATCTTTAACTTGTCTGCATTTTGTACTTGAGGCTCATATCAAGATCTCCAGTTTGTTGTATAAAGAACTAACATCTCAATAAGTATAATGGCTTATCGAGATCTCTGAGTTCTCTATAAGTATCTTTGACTTGTCGAGGTCTCTGAGTTCTCTATAAGTGAACTTGGCTTGTCGAGGTCTCCAAAACTCTGCATGTAGAAATGACATGTCGATATCTCTGAGATTTCTATATGCATTTTGATTTGTCGATATCTCTGAGATCTCTAATTAGAAATTGACTTGTCGATATCTCCAATCTTCATATCTTCATTTTTTACTTATCGATATCTCTGAGTTCTCTATATGCAGAAATGACTTATCGATATCTCTGAGATCTCTATATCCATTTTGACTTGTTGATATCTCTGAGATCTCTAATGAGAAATTGACTCGTCGATATCTCCAATATTCATATCTTCATTTGACTTGTCGATATCTATGGGACTTCTCTATAAGCCATTTTGGACTTCTCGATAAGTCATTCTGGAGTTCTCGAATGACTTCTCTATATGACTTGATCTGTGACTTGTAGATATCTTGACTTAGAGCATTTTTTCTAAAACAGATTTATTCAACTCCAAGCTTCTTCACTTTTTCTTTGAGGCATAATCTTGTTGATCTTCTTCCAAAGTTTATTTTTAGGCTTGAGACTGTTTACAGAAAAATACTCCAGTTTGATCTTTAACATTTTTACAGAATCAAGTAATACAATACAAAATACAGATTAAACTATCATAAAACTAAATCTTAGGATTGTCAATGTGACTTAATCTTGTTATAGTACATGCATGTCTTGCACAACATTCCTCGATAAGTTTTGAGAGACTTCCTCGATAAGCTTTATGAGTCTTCTTGATTAAGCTTTGACAATCATTATTATATTATATTATAAAACTCTCCTTTGATTGTCAAATGTGAGTTTACTACAGAGATTAACTACCTCGTTAAAACCTTGCAAGGAAAAACCGAGTGGGATAGAAACCTTGACGAAGGAAAAAGAGTCTCCCCCTAAATGTAACATCTCACACTTTAAAATCTTATTGTAGCAAGTTTCCCAATCTCCGCATGCCAATATTATTCCGTAGCTTTTCAAATGTTGATGTGGGTAGTGACTTTATAAGTAAATCAATAAGATTATGACATGAGCGCACTTGTTGTATATCAATATCACCATTTTCCTTTAGTTCATGTGTATAAAAGAATTTTGGTAAGATATGCTTGACCTTCTTCTATTTGTCTAGACGTGATCCATCAATAATTCCCTTCATTTTCAATTAGGCCTTTCTTCGATCCCCTTTGATATATCCTTCATTTAACTGTCTGATATAAGTTGTATTATCTTAAACAAAATTGTAGGACTGTCTGAAATACTTGATAATCCACACGATTCTCGAATATATTGAATTACAAACCTTAGCCAAATGCATTTCTTACTTGCTTTATGAATTGCAAGTAACTCTGCGTGATTTGATGAAGTTGCTGCCATAGTCTATTTTATAGAATTCCAAGATTACAAGTGCCATACTATATGAATAGATAACATGTTTGTGATCGTCCAAAATGAGGATCTGACGTGTACCCAGCATCTGCATATCCAATCAGTTGTGATTTTGAACTATGTGAAAAGAATAACACGAGATCAATTATCCCACGAAGATATCTGAATAGTGTTTGATCCCATCCCAATGCCTTTTAGTTGGATCAGAACTGAATCTTGCCAACTGGTTCACAGGAAAGAAATATCGGGTCTTATGTTATTTGCAAGATACATAAGAGCTCCAATAGCACTAAGATATGGAACTTCAGGCCCAAGTGCATCTTCATCTTCTTTTCTGGGTTGGAATGGATCCTTTTCAACTTCGAGTGATCAAACAACCATTGATGTCGTTAATGGATGAGCTTTGTCCATGTAGAACCGATCAAGAATCTTTTCTATATAAATGGATTGATGAACAAGTGTGGCGTCCCTCAAATACGGGGGTCTGGATTTGACGTCATTACACGAAAACACTTTTTAAAACACTTTTGAAAACCTGTATTCTTGAAAGGTAATAAAATAAAATAATTTAAAAACCTGCACATTTGAAAAGAATTTAAAAGAAACTAGTTTAACCCCCTAAAAACAGGATCGCATACAGGTTACAACATTGAAATTAGAACTAACCACTATTATTAATAAACAACATCTTTTACGACTTCAAGTCATCTTCGATAAGAAGAATCACTACTAATTTATTTACAAACCTGATTAACAACTGAATTTTAATAAATAACTCTAACTCAAACCATCCTCACCAGATTTCCTGGATACCTTCTTTGACCCCTGGATAACTTAACCACTCATGCTCTTTGCCTAGCCTTAGCCTTAATTGCTATCATACTCGAGCAACTCATCTTTACGCGTTTCTGAAATGAAAATCAAGGGTGATAAACAATGCTCAAGAAGTACTAATATAGCACAAATAATCTGAAATTGTTCATCAAGAGTTCACAATCTCAGGGTAGTAAATAAAAAGATTCGCCAATATTTGAATCATGGGAAATACAATCATCCAGAGGAATTATTAAATTGGACTTATCCTCATTTTAGCTAAAACCAAAGGTTTGATTGTTGATCAGTCAAGCACTAACCCCGAACATGGCACACATCCCTATTCTCTATACTGGATCCAAGGCACATATTGGCCTACATTTGACCACAAATCTGATCTGACCATGAATCTGGTCCATATATTTTATAAAAACAATACAATTCTAATAATTCAGTTCTATAAAAAGATTCATTTCCATAAACAAAATTATAATCAGCAGTTATAAAACATTTGACTAAAAATAACATTTGCATTTGATAATCATATCATATGCGACAAGAGTTTAAACTTTGTAATAACAAAGATTTGGTATTCATGAAATGAAATCAAGTATACAAGGGTATGTATTCATTGAATGAAAGGTATTTGGTAATTTTAAAGTGATATCGTAGGGTATGTGTTCATAGGATATGATAAACTGTTTGGCTTGCAGAACTCGAAGGTAGAAAGAAATAATGGGTTTCATTCTAAGAAGTAAAGGTTTACCAGATGTAGCTCACAGTATAAATCTGATACCATAATTTTGAAAGACACATCACAATTTATGCAATATTTATGAGAAAGGAATTTAGGAAAATTGCCTTAAATATGATTCCAAATTCACAGCTCAATCTCATCTTTCCCATTTAACAATCTATGCATATCGTAATTCACGGATAACCTCTGACTATACTCTATTTACTGCACATCTTTGCTTTCTCGACTTATTCCTTATTCTCTTTATGATACTATTTGACCTTCTGTATGTCATCAATATTACACGTTTCGTCCAGATCCTTTACGAGAATAGCCCAATACTATAATCACTAAACAGTCTATCGACTTTAACTAATAACTATCAAACCCCGTATCTATACCCCCTCTGCATATACATATCATGTATCTCGATAAAAACTTAACACGTAATCAAAACTCAGCTCATATAATTCTTCTGACTTACCAATAATCATACTTTGAGTCTATCTTACAGTCAAACCATTTTAAACACAACATTCTATAAATCAACGCTTGAACAAACCCTTATAAAAAATCTGACATTATCTATTTTATTATTAGATTGTCCTCCTATTATTCTATTTCAATCAACAATCCAATTAATCAAACTAAATTCCAATATCTATCAAGACACGACATTATATTACTCAATTCACTTATCAGGTTCTTAACACAAGAATTAAACATATACTTCACATAGTCTTCAATTGAGACATCATTAGATCATATATAATCACATTATGCATATCCATTGACATGTACTTGCATTTTTGCCTCAATCATTTTATTACAACATATTAAAATAGACAATACAAACTTCTAATCACTTTTCGTTTCATCTGAATCCGAACTACGGATCAAAAGATATGATTAAACCAGTTTTTTGACACTCTTACTAGCACATAATTTATACAACATGTAAACACCTATTCCATATATCACATAATTCATATAACATATAACTCAGTTTATCAGAACATTCGACTCATTACGTTTAAAACTGAAATCGAGTCGAAATATAACTTTTTGATAGTTACGCGACTCAGAAACGTTTACAAAATCAAGAGACCTTTTGAATGAAAGATTTTATGCCTCGAAAGTATTTTTAATCAAAGCAGAATATTTTTTCTGAGCCTAGACGCGTTCGTTTCGTATTAAACGAATGAACAATCTATTTATTATGAATAAAATAAGATTAATTCAATTAATAATAATATTAATTAAATTTTAGATACCTTTATATAATTTCGAAAAACTCAAAATGATTTTTAAATTATTATTTGGATTAATTATAAATAATTATATTTTATTTAACCATTTACAGATGAAATTAATCAATTAAATGAATTAATCAATTAATCAAATCAATAAATAATTAATCAAAATAAATTTTAAATAATTAAATCAAATTTTAAATTTTTGGAAATAATAAAGAAGATAATTTTCTGGAATTAAAATAATTCAGTTAATTATTAGAATAATTAACCAAATTATTTTAGGAATTAAAAATGAATTTTAGGATTTATAATAAGAATTTTGAATTAATTTTTTAAAAAGAGATTCCAAAAACAGTGTTCTAGAATCAATTTTGGGGCAAAACAGATCAAAGTCGAGTCATTTACTCAGAAAAATGGGTCACCAAGAACATGGTCGGGTTGCCAAGAACAACCCGCCGGAATCTGGGTTTTCTAGAATCCGGCCGGTGAGCTCGGCAATTCCGGCTAGCTCCGTTTCGGCCCAAAAATCAACTGTTCGAACTAGTTGTTGATTCTAAATGATACTAAATCATTCCAGCAACTCAAAACTGACCATAACAACACACAATCATCCTTCATGTGATATCCCCGGCCAAAAATAATTAAAATCCGGCGAGTTTAAACTCATCTCCGACCAAGAATCGTTTTCTCTGATTTCTTAACCAAATTCAATGATTTTGGTATCAAAATGAAGCTCTAATCATCTACGATCTATTCATGCAGTCAAACACAATCAACAACTACAAAATAATCCTAAAAATTGAATTGAAATTTGTATAAAAATCAATAACTCTGTTTTATGCCAAACTGGATCAAAATCATGAAACTTATAGATTAAAATGATCCTTGCAACCTCATGAATCATATTCAATCATCAAAATCAATTAACAATCATCCTAATTAAAAAACAATTTTAAAGAAAAATATGAAAAATCGAAATTGAGAAATAATCAACCTTATACGAAAATTTTAATATGGATACGACCGTCTCATCGAGAGCTTTGATTTGACTATTCATACGCCTCCATCGGATTCCAATAACGTCTTCAAATCCTTGTATAATTGCGAATAACACGAAGAACACGGTTCGTTGCTCTGGATAATTATGAATTTTTATTGTATATATGTTTATCTGCATAAAATAAGGCCCGATGAAGGCTATTTATATTTTTGAGAAATTTGGACCCAGTTTGATCATGTCGGATATAAAACTCCAATACTTAATAGTTAAAAATAATATAAACCGATCCAAATGGTCCCCATTTTAGGATAGACATCAACACCGGGCTTTTAATACAGTTTTGGGGCTCAGCGTTTTTGGTTGCACGTACAATAAGAAGATAAGATAATATTGCACGTACTACGAGAAGATAATATAATATTTTAATCAAATATCTCGGATAACGATACTATCCCGGTTACACGTATATCGAGATGATAAAATAATATTTTAATACCCGCAAAAGCGACCCAGAATTTTTGCAAATAAAACCTACCCCGGATCGAAAAAGTCAAAATACGAAAAGTGCTCGGAATTACCAAATTAGTCCAGGAATTATTTTTCGAAAATATTTCGGTTTGTAATTTTCCCACACCGTTAAAGTTGTAGGTTTCTGAATAATCACAAATAATTAATAATTAATTAGAAAAATCATTAAATAATTCTGTAAATCATTTATAAAATCATATAACAACCAATAATTCACTTTTAAAATATTTAAATAATATATGACACATTTCGAGAATATTAATAATTAAAACTCACCATTTTGGCAGATATAAACCGTAATTACAGAAAATTATTCACATATAATTTCACAGAAATTTCGCATATACTTACATAATATTTATAAATTCTCCTAGCTAATCATACAATCGAAACCACATGTACCACTTAATCGCATAACACTTATACTCACATAACCAATAAATCCATATTTTAGAAATAATATATGAACTTTAGTTTAGAAAGAAATTTACACATCGACAATACAATAACCCGGAACTTAAATATAAAATTTTAAAAACTATTTAAACTGGAACAAAATATTAAATTTTATTCCTTTCTTTTTAAGGAAAATACTTTTTACAATAATAAATAAATTTTGAAAATTCCGGGTCATTATAATCTACCCTCCTTAAGTTGATTCCGTCCTTGGAATCACAGAAAGAAAGAGAGGGTGCAAACATTGGTTAATCCATATTGCTCCATATATCAAACACATAGCAATTATTCACATTGTCAAAACAATATTCAATCAAAGTCAATCACAAAATTTAGAGACACACACTAATTTAAAAACCGGGATATCACATTCTACCCACTTACAAGGATTTCGTCCTCGGAATCAGCGAAGAGAATTAAGACGCGTATAAATAAGAATTCTACTACACATGTCGTAATATTGTATCGTTAGTCGCTCTTGATTAACCTTGGCATACATTCAAATTTAAGGAAATGAGAATCTTAAAACTTTTATAAATGGAGAGTTCAGCTCCCAGAATCAATCTTTCAGAATTTTGATCATAGAACAAGATGTCTTCAAGATAGATTTCATTTGAATAAAAGAACGACTGAGAAATCAATATGATCAAACGAACTTGGTGTTGCGTGTCTAAATTAAGACACTACTAAAGGTTGTTAACCTTCTTGTAGTCATGACACACACAATTGATTGTGTCTCATCCAACTCCTATCACACAGACATGTATACCTTGTGTCCCCTTATAATTAGGGTTGTTCATCCCAATCGGATTAAAGGAATATCAAGAGAATCCTTTAAGAAACTAAAAATCACTAACTTTTCATTATCAAGCTTTTATCACACACCTTCATTTCCAATTTCACACAAGGAATCAATACCACTGTGATCTCATCATTCAAGCTATAGAAGATCTCATTTATTGAAACTTTTGCAGAAAAATATCATGAAAACTTTTAGTAGAACAAGTATTATAATACTTTACCGATGAAGAAAAACAATCGGAATAACCTTTAATTGAAGAAACATATTTCCAAGATCTTCTCAAAATTCCTGCTCTCCTTCAATAAATCGTTGTTCGCCATGTCTTCTTCTTCGCATCTTTAATAATCGATTAACGTTAACTCGTAATTTCCTCGTAAGATTTTGTCATTCGCAAGATGTCTGGCCCACCTTGGTACAATCTAAAGTCCCATTTAGATTGACACGGTCTGATGCCTTATCTAGCTTTGCCCAATCATCATCATCAAAAACTAACATTCTAACATATTCGCAGACATTACCTCTAGCAATTAAACTCAATTCTACATACACTTTATCATTTCACTTCTTGTCCATTTATATAATTTTCCACTTAGACTCAACACACACCCGTCTCTTTGTGTCTACTCTTTATATCTTGAGCAGAGCAATAACCACTTTCCCCACATTTCAATATTACTAGGCCTTTTTATGCCATACAAAAATCTTTACAAGTTTTAATTCAACTGCTCACTATTAAAATTCTTCAATTTTGTTTAACTTTGACCCTTCTTAAAATACTATTAATCCAATTTGATCCACTTACTAAATACTGGAATATCTAGAATTAGGAATCACAATCTCTATAACGATAAACACTCAACGTAAGCGCCTAACATTCACAACTTCATTATCTAACATTCACAACTTAATCTTCTCACATTCTTGACTTAACCATCTAACTTCTCAACTTAATCACCTAACACTCTCAACTTAACCATCTCACATTCTTAACTTAACCGTCTAACTTGATTTTATTACTCTCACACCTATAGACTATTTCGAGATAGTCTTACTATACCTCTATGTGAGGTTATGCAATATTCTTCTTCTCTATTAAACTTATTACTACAACCTATATTCCAATTTCAATAACTTATAACTTGTAGCTCTAATACCAACTGTGACGTCCCTCAAATCTGGGGGTCTGGATTTGACGTCATCACACGAAAACACTTTTGAAAACCTGTATTCTTGAAAGGTAATAAAATCAAAGAATTTAAAAACTTGCACATTTGAAAAAAAATTAAAAGAAAATAGTTTAACCCCGTAAAAATAGGATCGCATACAGGTTACAGCATTGAAATTAGAACCAACAACTATTATTAATAAACAACATCTTTTACAACTTTAAATCATCTTCTATAAGAAGAATCACTACTAATTTATTTACAAACCTGATTTACAACTGAATTTTAACTCTAACTCGAACCATCATCATTAGATTTCCTGTGTTAGGAAATGAATAACATACAGAGGGGGGGTGAATGTGTTTTAATATTTTTAGGCTTTTCTTGAATGTTTTTGGTTGAACAAAGTAAATTTAATCTTGTAGAGAAGATGTGTTAATGCAGTAAATAAACATTCAATAATAAGAACACAATCTTTTCAAAACTCACTTAATTTTTATATTAAAAATCAAGAATGTTTTGCTACAAAATTTCTAGGCTCTTTGTTTAAAGAGCTTAGCTTCTTCTTGAGAGAATTACAAGATTCAATATAGATTGTTACAACTGACTTAAGACTAATGTTAACTTCATAACTCAGTTAACTAATAGTTTACACAGTGTGCAATAAGACATGCTATTAACCTTTACTAAACTGTCACTTGTCATTTCCATTTTAGGAAAAGTGAACCTTTTATTTCTGGCTTAACATATCATTGGCATCCTGTGATTATCTTGATCTTCTTTTGTCAATTAATCTTCACCATTGATCTTGCACATCCTTCAAGCTGCTTTTTGTAGACTTGTCAATCTAGCTGATTGGATTGTTTGTTGATTGTTTATCTTGGATATTGAACTGGTCTGTAACTTTGTACTTTGAGAATTTCACTCAAGATCTCCAATTAGGCATATAGAGATCTTGACATCTCGATAAGTATATTAACTTATCAAGATCTCTAATGCTCTAGTGAATTTGACTTATAGAGGTCTCTGAGTTCTCGAATGAAACTTTGGCTTGTCGAGATCTCTCAGCATCATGTCTTCACTTTGACTTATCGACAACTTAAGAGTTCTCTAGTGAATTTTGACTTATCGATATCTCTGAGTTCTCTAGTGGACTTTGACTTATTGATAACTCAGAGTTCTCTAATGAATGTAGACTTGTCGATAACTCTGAGTTCTCTAGTGAAGAAATGACTTGTCGATATCTCCAACCTTCATGTCTTCTTGACTTATCGATATCTCTCTGAGTTCTCTAGTAGTTTTCCTGACTTCTCGATAAGTCATTTGGAGTTCTCGAATGACTTCTCTATAACACTAAATTTGTGACTTGTAGAGATCTTGACTTAGAGTATTTTTATCCAAACAAATTTATTCAACTCCAAGCTTCTTCAAAATTCTTGTGAGGTATGATCATCTTGATCTTCTTCCAGATAGAATCCTTAGGCTTGATACTGTTTCAGGAAAAAGACTCCAGTCCGCTCCCTTACATTTTTACAGACTTTAAAATGTTACAAGTACAAATACAAACTAAGATAACAATACAACTTACTTATGGTTGTCAATATGTTAGGTCACACAACACTGTAGAAGGGGATTGAATACAGTGTTAATACAATCAAATCGATTTAACACAAGTATGTAACAAAGATCAAGTATATTGAATAAACTCTTTTACAATAAGAACTGTTGTTCTCTCTCAGTGATGAACAAATATCACTAAGAGCTTCTAGGTTACAATGTATAATCTTCTCGATAATGATAACACATATAGTGTAAACCCTAAGTCTGTGTTTATATAGTACACAGTTACAAGATAACTTCTAATTGATACGAAATACAATTCTGTCTCCTAAAATATATCAATCAGATTCTTCTACAAGTCTTCCAGTCTTCTAACTCTTTCCATGCATATCTTTATTTGTTTTAGTCTTGATCTTCTACTGCAAATCAGCTTCCTTCCTTATATGAAGGTCTTCCCGCACTTAAGTTCTGATATGACCTTAAGTTCTGATAATAAGTTCTGACTTCCAGTAAGTCCTGATTTCAGTAAGTCCTGATATGTCCTGTTTGTTAAGATCTGAAAACTAAACATGAATCATATTAGACATGACATCTCAAATATATCTAACAATCTCCCCCAACTTGTAAATTATGCAAAAATATACAAGTTAATAGATTTGGTGATGTCAAAAACATTTAAGTACAAATGCAAATAAGAGTTTAACTAGATAACTAACTACAACTTACAGTCCTTGTAGCTTTTACCAATCTCACTGAGTCAATCTAAATCCATAATGATTCTTGACAAAGCTTGATATCAGCTTTTCTTCTTTAATCCTCAGGACTTGAGATAGTGTAGTCTTGACTTGCTTCATCTCTTCATTCTGACTTCCTATCTGATAGATTGCAGTCCTTAAAACAGAGATATGGTTTCTTTTTAAACCATCATTCAGTCTTATTACCCTAGGATGAGAAGAATCTTCATTGTAGCACAGACATTTCTCATTCAGTAACACTTCAAGCTTAGCAGAATTCTTCTTCACTGGAGTTTCACTTCCATCATTTTCAACAATACTAGGAATGAATTATGTAACTCTTGAACCAGAAATTCTTGCTTTATCTCTGATGGTCTTCAATATGAAGTTTGACCATCTCCTGGTAATATCAGACTTTACCTCTAAAAGGTAATGAAAGAATTGAAGTTCTTTCAATAATTTATTCAGCACATCTGATATATCCTTCCATCTTCAAGAAATAGAATCAGATTTTCCTTGACATTGTTCTTGTCATGAGCATCCAGTACAACTTGAACAGAGATAACCTTATCAAGGTGTTTCTGTGTAACATCTTCAAGAGGTCTGTCAGGTAATAGAAATGGATCTCTAGTAGCAACTTTAACTCTTGTCTTGATTTTAGCTTCATCGGAACCTAGTCCAGCCCTGTCTCTTGGTTCTATAGCATTTAACCTAATAGTCATGAAAGTAGACAGTAATTGGCTTCTCTTTGGATCTGATGGTTTGACATTTTTCCACAGAAATTTCTTTTTATCAGCTACTTCCATTTTGTCTAAATCAACTTGAGCACTGTCAGAGGTTGACTTGATGAATTTATCAGAACTTGTTGTTTCCGTTATAGCTTGATGTTCTTCACTCTGAACAACTTGAGCCTTGTCAGAGGTTGTCTTTGATTTTTCAGAAATCTTTCTTTTCTTCAGAGTTTGAACATCTTCATCTTCAACAAGAGTGTCATTAGTAACTTGAACCATTTTGCACACTGGCCTTATCAGAATTTGAGGAATTTTCATCTCCTGTGGCTTGATTGGTTCATCAACTTTTCCTTTCCCTTTGTCTTTGGGATCAATCTCAGATTATGATCTTGTTTTGAGCTTTGATGCCTTAGTATGTGACTTCTCCTTGATCACAATGCCTTTTACCTTAAGCCTTGGAGGTTTCTTTGCAACAGAAGCTTTTGGCTTTAGATTTTTCTTTTCAGCTTTAAATCTAGCTTCTTCCTCCTTGAGATTTTCCAAATCCATTCCTAAATTATGCTTCAGAAATAATCTTCTAGAAATTTCCTCATCAAGTGTCTAAATCTTGGGATCTTTATAGTAGACAATAGTCTGCTTTCCCTTGAGCTTCAGAGTTTGCATAAACCTTTGAGAATCTTGACTTCCACCTTGTATCAGAACATCAGGCTTTGTCATCAGACTTTACTCATCAGAACTTGATATCAGATTTTGAGTTTCAGTACTTGCTATCAGATTTTGAGTTTGAGTAGCTTCAGAACTTGTCTTATTTTGAATAGAATATTTGCTTGCATCAGTAATTAGTTTCCTTGAAGAAACCTTGCTGCTCTGCCCTTTACTTTGAACTTGACCTCTACCCTTGCTAGGGTGTCCCTGGTCATCAGCTTCATCATCTTTCTTCTTCAGTTTTTGATCATTAGAGCATTTGGACTTAACTATCTTCTCCCTCTTTTTGGCATCATCTGATAATAGGAGTGAGAGAAGAAGTTCAACTAAAGATTGGATCTCATCCAATTGAGCCTGTTGAGAAGCTTGATTAGCCAGGACCTCGGAGATTTGGGCATGTTGCTTCTCTTGAGCTTTCTCAATTGCTTCTATTTTCTCAGAAATAGGTCGGATAAACCTTTTTTATCAAGCTTGGTCTCTATATCCATCTTTTCAGCCTTTTCTAGAAGTTTGTCAACCTTTTCTTGAGTAGCATAGTGTAGACCTTGAAGATTTTTGGTAGACAGAGCTGTGACTTTGAGTTGTGTCTTGTAATCGGCATTAGTGAGCAACTCATCAGCTTTACCAGTATGGTTTGTCAGTACTTTGGAGCTTGAAATAAAATCAGTGTCATTCCACTTCTTGGTCCACTCCACACCTTTGTGAGTATCTTCCCAAGGAATAGGAGCAGCTTGCTCAACAAATTTCTCAATTAGTGCCTCCTTTCCTAGAATAGGAACAGGAGTATCAACAAAAACACTGTCTTCTGAACTTGAGGAAGACTCATTATCTTCTGACAATACTGGAGTGTGTGAAGCAACTGAAGATTCTTGAACAATCTCATCTAAATTCTGAGTATCAGAATTTATCTCCAGAATTGATGTTGTTGGAGTAGATGGTATCTCAACATCAGCATTTAAAATTGGAGAATGAGTTGGAGATGTCTGAGCTGTTGTAGGAGCTTCCAAATACAGAATAGTAGGAGTTTGCAGCCTGTTGATGTCAATTTCAGGACTTAAGCCTGAATCTTCAACTATAATATCTTCATGAAGAGGAGAGACTGGAGGTGTAACCACTGTATCAGGAACAGTGTCTTTGTCTTTAGCTGGAGGTGGCAGAGATTCAATGATAATTGGCTCTTTTGAGATCAGAGATTCTTGATCTCCTTCCTCAGCTTCTTCAGTATCTTCTGATGGAGGCTTAGCCAAATGCCTCTTAGCCCTCATTTTCTTTAATCTCCTTGCAAATGAAGGAGTTGCTTTATCATCAGAGTTTACAGTTCTCTTTCTCTTTAAGGTATCAAAACCTTCAGCTGCAGTTGCTTTCTGAGAATCCACAGTTTCAGTTTCAATTGTCATAGGTTCTGATGCATGAACCTGTGCTTCCTCCTCATCATCAGACTCATCCCTTAAAAGCATCTTTCTTCTCTTTATTGGAGATTTAGGAACAGATTGAGCCCATTTTGGCCTAGAAGATGAAGGTCTAATGGTATGTGCTGATGGTTGAGGTTGACATGATTGTGTTGTGGTGATAGGTACTGATGGTTGAGGATGAGATGGTTATTATCAGGATAAAGAGCGTATGTGGCTGGGTCAGAGTTTACTAAAAACTGTTTTACAGATGTAGGAATTTGGAGGGGTCTCAAAACAGTTTTCTTATTATCAGCAGATAATAAGTCAGTAAAAGCTCTCTTAGCAAGCTTAAATGGTTCAATTAACTCACTTGCTAATTGGGGTGCATCAGAACAACAAGAACTATAAATAAGCTGACAGAATCTAGCAAAATAAACTGTATTTCTATCTTCTGTCATCATATCCCCAATAAAGCCTAATATAGCACTTGCATAATCAAAATGAGTTTGATTTATGAGAGCATACCCGATTTGTTGACTGAGAATTGGGATTGCATCAAAATTTGAACACTTATTTGCAAAAGTCCTGCTGATGCAGTCGAAGAAGAAACTTCATTCCCTCCTTATATTGGGTCTCTTCAACTGTCCCAGCTTCTCCAAAGTTTTCTCATAGCCCAGAATTTCCATTAGCTGTTGAAAAGCTGGCTCCTCAACCGTTGAGAATGTGCAGTTTTCGGGTAGATGAAGTGCTTCTCTAACTGTGGCCAAAGTCACCACATGGGCATCCTCCCATGTAGTAAAGACAATACTTGGGGACCCATTGGCACCACCATCATCATACACTCCTGACCTCCAGAACTCCAGCACTTGAGTTCCTGAGAATGTGTCTGGTTGGGTCAGTGCATAACCTATCTCTGAGTTAGCGAGAAAGTCCTGAACGAAATGAAGATCTGATGGGGCTTCACTCTTGCTAAGAATAGCCAAGTAATTATTGGGGACAAACTTAGCTCCATTGAAAACTATGTCTTTCGGTGCCATTTCTGTAACAAATAAGTGAGAAAATATATTGTGCATAAGGTGTTTGATATAAGTCCTGTATGAAAAAGCTTCAGAGAATATTAGAGAGAGAGAGAGAAAATAAGAGAGACTAAGAATAGAAAAGTAGGTAAAAGATTAGAAAATCTTTTAACTCCCATATATATACTCTCTCCACTCAACAGTCCTTTTTAGAAGTAAAACAGACACTTGTACACCTGTCAGCCAGTAAATAGTTAAAGCAGAGTTAGTGGGCACGAGAAATAAGCAATAATTAACGTGCACATGCAGTTTTTCAAGACAAACACGTTTACCACTAACCCAAATGATTATGACTATTTTTATCTCACCTAATTATATGCTGATTAATTATGACCGTTATAGTATTTACCACAAATAAGTCAAGTAAAGAATAATTCCACGTAAGCATTAGTGTTTCCATAAGGATTTAATATCAGAACTTGACTATTATCAGATTTTAACAGTCATCAGAATATTGCTTATCAACTTAAAAAGTGAATGTTTGTATCTGTGCTTCTTCATACAAATACTGACTAGATTCTTCAGAGTTTAATCATCAGAACTTGTCCTCATAATTTATGCAAATGACACTTAACTGTTTGTCAAAAATAACTTAATCACCACAATAATTTTCATTATTCATATGGAGTGAGAGTGTGTGCATTAGCAAAATATCAGATAAAGATTAAAGTCTGATAAACTTCAGTACATCTTAGAAATAAGGCATAACTAAGAAAAGTGCTTAAATCTGTCATTAATTTTGAAATGTACTATAGGATAAATTTGTGCATGAGTCCACCTCAACTGTTTGTGCTCATTTTATGCATCTTTTAGAATTCTTTTTCACAGTGGCTCCTCAGTGTAAATGAGTCACAAATGCTTATCAGAATTTATGCTATTATCAGAGTATTTCTCCAGTAATCATAGAATGTGAAAAGTTACCAAGAAAAATTTATTTGCTTTTCTAATGCATATTACTTAATACCAGCAATGCACTTGAGTCTTCCCTTCCACATATTTACTCTAGATCTCAAAGGAGTACCTGACTTTAATTTTCTTTTCTTTTCTTCAGATAAGTGAGGCTTATCAGCATTTAGGTTATCCTTAAGATTTACTGACATCAGAATTTGACAGATAAGAAGCAAGAATCTAGTTTGTGACTTAGTAATAAGATACACAAAGTAAATTTGACTAAGCTCAAAATCAGAATTTGCTTGTGTTAATGAATTTCCGCATAAACAACTAATTCGGACATGGGATTTCTAGTATGTTAAAGACTACTAGGTCAGTATCTAGTACAGTAATCCTCATTGGATTGAATAGTCACGGAACATTTAAATCACTATCAGAGTATATATATCCACATCAGATAACAATCAACATTTAATATATTTTAATTTAAGCACAGATTACATGAAGATAAGATAATCTGTAAACACTGATCATAAAGTCTGATGCATGAGAACAAAAACTAAGCAGATTTAGAGAAAGAACCTGAAACCATTCCAAGTTCATTTACCAGTCTTGTAAAAGTAGCTTCACATAGTGGTTTTGTGAAGATATCTGCTAGTTGTTGATCTGTTGGAATAAAATACAATTCCACTGTACCTTCCGTCACATGTTCCCTTATGAAATGGTACCTTATGTTGATGTGCTTTGTCATTGAGTGTTGAACTGGATTACCTGTCATAGCAATAGCACTTTGATTGTCACAATAAATAGGTATTTTAGAAAATTCTAACCCATATCCAGTAACTGATTCTTCATCCAAAGAATCTGTGTACGACAGCTTCCTGCAGCAATATATTCTGCTTCTGCAGTTGATGTGGAAATTGATTTATGTTTCTTGCTAAGCCAAGAAACCAATCTGCCTCCAAGAAATTGGCAGCTTCCACTTGTGGTTATCCTGTCTATTTTGCATCCTGCAAAATCTACATCTGAGTAACCTATTAGCTTAAAATCTGATTCTCTAGGATACCACAATCCTAGATCAGATGTACCCTTGAGGTACTTGAAAAAAAAATTCACATCTATTAGATGAGGTTCTCTTAAATCAGCCTAAAATCTTGCACAAAGACAGGTAGCATACATGATATCAGGTCTACTTGCAGTTAAATAGAGTAAAGAGCCAATCATACCTCTCTAGTTAGTAATATCTACTGATGAACTAGTATCTTTATCTAACTTGATTGCAGTGACCATGAGAGTGGATGCAGTTGAACAGTCTTGCATTCCAAATTTCTTGAGTAAATTTATGGTGTATTTGGATTGACAGATAAAAGTACCTTCTTCATTTTTCTTGATTTGAAGTCCCAGAAAATAACTAAGTTCTCCTATCATACTCATTTGATATCTTGACTGCATTAACTTTGCAAACCTTTCACAGAGTTTGGCATTTGTAGAACCAAATATGATATGATCAACATATATCTGTACCAAAAGTAAATCATTTCCATGGTTGAGGTAGAACAGTGTTTTATCAATTGTACCTCTGTGAAATCCATTTTCCAGAAGAAATTGAGCTAAATTCTCATACCATGCTCTAGGAGCTTGCTTAAGGACATAAAGTGCTTTGTCAAGCCTGTAGATATGATTTGGAAATTTTGAATCTACAAAGCCTGGAGGTTGTTCAATATACACCTCTTCTTCCAATTCTCCATTTAGAAAAGCACTTTTTACATCCATTTGAAAGACTTTAAATTTTTTGTGAGCAGCATAAGCCAAAAAGATTCTTATGGCTTCCAATCTAGCAACTGGTGCAAATGTTTCATCATAATCAATACCCTCCTATTGATAGTAGCCTTTAGCAACCAGCCTTGCTTTGTTCCTTGTAATTATGCCATCACTGTCAGTTTTGTTTCTGAACACCTACTTTGTGCCAACAACTGATCTGTTCTTTGGTCTTGGCACTAGGGTCCAGACTTTATTTCTTTCAAATTTATTTAACTCTTCCTGCATTGCTTGCACCCAATCAGCATCTTGAAGAGCTTCTTCCACTTTCTTTTGTTTAGTCTGAGATAGAAAAGAATGATAGAGACATTCATTTGATGTTACAGTTCTAGTTCTGACACCTGCTTCAGGATATCCATTATCAAGTTAGGTGTATGTGATTTAGTCCACTTTCTTGCAGATGGAAGTTGTTCTCTAGAACTGGATCCTCCCCCATGATCCATGATGTCTCCATCAACATTTTCTGATGCTACCCCTGTAGTTATGCTCTCTAACACTTCAGTATTTGAGTTGGATCCATCAGGATTTGAAGTATCAGAGTTTCCAAAATGGTCAGAATTTGGCTTATCAGAACTTGATGAATCATAACTTGAAGAGCCAGTAACAGGTTCTGATGCTTCTTGAGAGTCTTGAGTTGCGGTAGGATCTTCATCTTGCTCCCCCTGGACAGGTGCATTTTCCTTTGGAGTTGTTACCACAGTTTCAATGACATCAGAACTTAACCCCTCAGAACTTACAGATTCAGAGTTTAAGTCATCAGAATTTACAGAATCAGAATTTAAATTTTCATTTTCAAATCTCAGTTGATCATGATCATTGAAATCTTCAAGTCCAGTAATCTTCTTATCATCAGAAGATACATTGATAGATTCCATGACAACCCTTGTTCTTAAATTTTAGACTCTGAAGGCTTTTGTGGAAAGTGGATATCCAACAAAAATTCCTTCATCAGCTTTTAGATCAAATTTTGATAGTTGTTCAGGATGAGTCTTAAGAATAAAACACTTACATCTAAATACATGAAAGTATTTCAGATTTGGCTTCTTTTTCTTCAACATCTCATATGGTGTTTTTCCATGCTTGTTTATGAGTGTAGCATTCTGTGTAAAACAAGCAGTCTGCACAGCTTCAGCCCAAAAGTAGGTTGGTAGTTTTGCTTCATCAAGCATTGTTCGTACAGCTTCAATAAGAGTCCTGTTCTTTCTTTCTACAACTCTATTTTGCTGTGGAGTTCCAGGTGCAGAAAATTCTTATTTGATTCCATGCTCTTTGCAGAACTCTTCCATGATTGAATTCTTGAACTCAGTGCCATTATCACTTCTTATAATTTTAACAGAATCTTTGACCAATTTATCCAGTTGTTTGACATGATCATTTAGAGTAGATGCAGTTTCATTCTTCGTATTCAGAAAATACACCCAAGTGTATCTTGTGAACTCATCCACTATAACCATAACATATTTCTTCTTTGCAATAGACATGACATTGACTGGACCAAATAGATCGACATGCAGTAGATGATAAGGCTCAAGAATTGAGGATTCAATTTTGCTCTTGAATGAAGATTTTCTTTGTTTTGCCTTTTGACATGAATCACAAAGGCCATCAGGAGCAAATACATATTTTGCCAGTCCTCTCACAAGATCTTTCTTTACTAGCTCATTTATGTTGTTGAAGTTTAAGTGAGAGAGTCTTTTGTGCCAATTCCAGCTTTCTTCAATTGATGCTCTACTCAACAGACAGATTGCAGAACCATCAGAACTTGTTGAAAGTATGGCTTCATAAATGTTACCATGCATGTAACCTTTCAGAACCACTTTGCCTGTAGAATTGCTTACAACTTCACAATGTTCTTCAAAGAAATCCACATGATAACCTTTGTCACAGATTTGACTTATACTTAGCAGATTGTGTTTAAGTCCTGAGACAAGAGCTATTGTTTCAATGATGACATTCCCAAGATTGATATTGCCATATCCCAGAGTTTTTCCCATGTTTCCATCTCCATACGAAACTCCCGGGCCATCTTTTTCCACAAAGTCTGATAGCAGGGCTTTATTTCCAGTCATATGTCTTGAACATCCACTGTCCAGCACAAGGATATCTTTCATGTTGCCCTGCAATCACAAAGACCACTATTGGTTAGTTTTAAGGACCCAGACTTGCTTGGATCCTTTGGCCTTTTTAAGTTTGTTAGCATTGGCATCAGATTTAATTTCAGAGTTTATGCTAACATGCTGTTTATCAGAACTTATATCAGACTTTGCATCAGACTTTACACTAGAAGGAATAATACTAACTTTCTTTAAAGAAGGTTTTATTTGATAATAATCATAGTACAAACTATGATATTCCTTACAAGTATAAATAGAATGCCATAAACTACACAATAAAAACAAGGATTTTGTGATTTAAACCTAACAGACTGAATCTTAACTCCTGATCTAGGAGGTAAAGAGTTTATATCTTTATTTTTCCTGCAATAAGAAGCAAGATGGTTAGAGTTTCCACGGTTATAACATTTCTTTCTAGGAGCATTAGGAATAGGCATATAATTATTGCTTTTGTTCACACCTTCCTTTCCATTCCTATTTTTCCTAGCTTCCTTTACCTTGTTGACATTCCTAATCTCTTTCAGCTTATGCTTAAGCTACTTCTTGGTCATTAAGCCTATGTTGACTTCAGATGGTTTCACCTGTTTTAATTTGTCAGAAGTTGACTTATCTTTGACTTTTGTCACAGACTCTTTCATCTTTTCGGAATCAGACTTTACAGTTTTTGCTACAAACTTAACAGGATTTACCTTTGGCTTAGCAATCTGTTTGAAAACAATTGGCTCAATTTGTTCAGTTCATTTTTCACTTTTATCATCTCCATAACCTAAGCCCTCTTTCCAGTTTCCACTACTTAATAAATTCTGAGTTGTTCTGCCAGAGTTAGTCCAAGTTCTGATAATCTCTCTTTCCTTTTCTAAGTCAGCTTTTAGAGATTCATTCAATTTTAACACTTCATCTCTAACATATAAAGCATCATCTTTTTCTTTCTTAGTTTGATGAAGAAAAACTAACTTCTTTTCTAAATAATCATTTCTCTTTTTATAAGCAAGATTTTTAGATGTTAATCTTTCATGTGTTAAAGTCTGATCTCTATAATTAATGAACATGGTTTTAAGATATAATCTCAACTCGGTAATATCATCAGTATGAAAGGCATAAGTTGTTTGAGGTACCTTCAATTCAGCAGTTTCAGGATTGCTGTCAGCATTTGCCATCAGGGCATAGTTCACCTCATGTTCAGAATCTGAAGTGTCTGTCCAGCTTTTCTTCTTTGTGACAAGTGCCTTGCCTTTGTCACTTTTTCCTTTCTTGCAGTCAGGAGATATGTGTCATCTTTCACCACAGTTGTAGAATTTGACATTTGAGTTGTCTCCTCTTTCAGACTTTCCTCCCTTGCCTTCAAACTTTCTGAACCCTTTCTTATCAGAACTTCCACTTTTCCTGGAAAACTTCTTGCCTTTTTGAATTTCCTGTAGGCTATCTTTGTGATTCCATTCACCATAAGAGCACACAATTTCATCATCTCTTCATCAGCATCCATCTCAGGTAAACTTTCAGTTTCTGAATCATCATCATCAGAATATGATGACTCTAAATCAGACTTTATGATGAGAGCCTTTCCTTTGCCCCTTTTTGAGGTAGCCATTTTAGGAGATTCCTCCTCAGCCTTAACATCAACTTTCCTTGACTTTCTTCCATGCCTCTTGCTCCTTTGATCCATCTCAAGTTCATAAGTCTTGAGCATACCACAAATTTCATCAAGAGTAGTTTCAGTAAGGTCATAGTTGTCTCTTAAGGTAGTAAACTTCAAATCCCAATTTTCAGGAAGAGCTAAAAGGAATTTTAGATTTGAATCTTCAAGATCATATTCCTTGTCCACCAGTGACAGATCATTCAAGAGTTTGATAAACCTGTCATATAAGTCAGTTAAAGACTCGTCAGCTTTTGAGTCAAAGTGCTCATACTCTTGAATGAGTATAGTCCTCCTATTTTTCTTGATTGCATCAGTTCCCTGGCATCTTGTCTCCAAAGCATCCCATATCTCATTTGCAGTAATGCAATGAATTACCCTGTTTGACATGACATTATCAATGGAACTATGCAGTAAATGCCTTACCCTTGCATCCTTGGCAATAGATGAGATGTCTTCAGCTGTGTACTCACCTTTCTCCTTTGGTATGGTCTTTGCTGGTTGATCAGCAACTACAACAGAGAGCTTGGTAGGCTTATGTGGTCCTTCATTAATTCTGTCAAGGTATTCTGGATCTGTAGCTTCCAGAAACATAGCCATCTTCACTTTCCATATGGGATACTCAGAAGGTCTTAGTATGGGAACCCTAATAGTCTCATATCGACTATGGGTTTGAGTCTTTTGAGTTTCTTCAGTTTTGGTGGGCTTGGTTGGAGTTTGTGCTTCTTCAGACATGATTGTTTGGATCTTTACTGTATGTGTGTTAACAGATAAGCTCTGATACCAATTGTTAGGTCACACAACAATGTAGAACGGGGTTAAATACAGTGTTAATACAATCAAATCGATTTAACACAAGTATGTAACAAAGATCAAGTATATTGAATAAACTCTGTTACAATAAGAACTGTTGTTCTCTCTCAGTGATGAACAAATATCACTAAGAGCTACTAGGTTACAATGTATAATCTTCTCGATAATGGTAACACATATAGTGTAAACCCTAAGTCTGTGTTTAAATAGTACACAGTTACAAGATAACTTCTAATTGATATGGAATACAATTCTGTCTCCTAAAATATATCAATTAGATATCTTCTACAAGTCTTCCAGTCTTCGTACTCTTTTCATGCATATCTTTATTTGTTTTAGTTTCGATCTTCTACTGCAAATAAGCTTCCTTCCTTATATGAAAATCTTTCTGCACTTAAGTTCAGATATGACCTTAAGTTCTGATATTAAGTTCTGACTTCCAGTAAGTCATGATTTCAGTAAGTCCTGATATGTCCTATTTGTTGAGAACTGAAAACTAAACATGGATCATATTAGACATGACATCTCAAATATATCTAACACAATACGACTTAGTCTTATAACGACTCGTATATTTTTGAATTATTTAAATATGTGATTATTATGGAAATTATTAAATAAAATATGTGTATTGGTTTTGACCGCTATGTATTGTTTGATTATTATCTATGTGTGAATTATAGTGTACCGGGTTGTCCGCATGATTAATTATGAAGTCGTATTGAATTGTTTTCAATTTCAAAAGTGGTTTTAGTACAAACTTAATTGCATAAATACTTGGAATGTCTTTAAAATTATTTTTATGGTTCGATAATTATAATAATTATTTTTAGGATTTTATAAAATTGAGAAATCAATATTTTATTAATTATTTATCTTTAAATGATTTTCTGATTGCTTTTATTTGTAAAATCCATATTTAATTCTAGAATTCTTTAAAAATTTTGAAACCCATATTTATTTAAGTTGGAAATATTCCGGGAATTTTAAAATTATTTTGGGGATTTTTTAGATTAATTTCACCCGCGCGTTGTTTCGTTAATTGTTAAAAAGAGGGTATAAATCGCGCTTCGGAAATTGTTTTAAAATTTCAACATCTACGTTTTTATTAACTTCGGGATATTTTCAATATTTTAAAATTTGTTTGGTAATTTTTCGAGTTTTTATTTAATCGCACGTTAACCGTTAAAATTCGTAATTGCGAGTTTACAGTCAAATTTGGGACATGTATCTATTTATTTGATATGTGTCAAGTTTTTACAGTTGATAGTATACGTGTTGTGTAGGGTGCGGACAGCAAATTTATTCAGGAACAAAAAAAAGAGAAAGAGAGGAATCAACCCCCCTGTTCTCACCCCGTCCCTCTCTCTCTACAATCAATTATCTCTCTCTCTAAAATCTCTCGATCTCTCACTCTTTCCTCTCTGTAATTATCGAGCCATCCCTCTCTTTTTCTTGTTGGGTTTTCCCTGCGATTCCCCTGTTTCTTCCGACTTCTTCCTATTCCCACCGCCGACTAGCTTTCTAGCCGCCGCCCTCTTTCCTTCTGTTCAGTTCTCTGGTGAATACTTCAGTTGTTTCTGTGTGTACATATATGTATGTATATATATGTGTATGTTTGTGCGTTGTTTGTGTGGATTCAGGTGTGTGTTATACACCCTGTTGTTCTCATACCATCTTGCCTGCTGTTGTTGCCGGATTTTCTGACTTCCCGGCTATTATTGTATCCTTTTCTGGTTGTATGCGCGTGGGCGCGTGTAACTGTGCGATTTGGGACTGTTACTTATATTTTATTAATATTTTATTAATTTTACTGCAGGAAACTATTTGAATAATATTCGTGAAATTAAATAATTATTTTGTGGGGGAAATTATTGATTAATCGGCGAAATTTATTTGGAAACCCGGATGTTTTCGGGCACCAATTAATGTTGCCGCCGTCGGCGATGAGCCTCGGCGAGCCGACGGTGGACTGTGATGACGCGGTTCTGAGTCCTAATATTTTGAAAATTAAATACGAGTAATAATTAATAATTGTGATTGAGTTGGAATTTGAAAATGTGCGAATTTTGATTGATATTGTTAGTTTGAATCAGTGATTGGATAATTGTTGCGATTGTTGTGTTGAGATTTGACGTCGATTGATGTTTCGACGGGTAGTCCGGTAAACAAAGGAGACGCTACCCGATTTCCGGGAAACTGAATTATTTAAATACGGGAGCATATCCGGGGATTATCGGGACGTCAAGCGAGTATAAGTAAATACATATATGTATGTTTTATACAAAACCTGATTGTATGTTATAGTGAAACGTTTTGCCAAAACCAATAACCTTAATTTCATAAAATGACGAGTATACGTATTTTCTGAAAATGAACACTGAACCGATTTCGAGAACGTGAACCCTAATTATTGTCTATGTTATTATAATATGAATAATTACAAGTCAGGTTTGAATATCGTTGGGTAAGAATTAGTATCGAGGATATGTCAAGCATACCTAGACGCTAACGTAGGGTATTTCGACCCTGTAGGTTATAATTGGGAACCTGAAAGTGGACGATGGACTAGAGATGACCTAGTAGTCTGTCGACGAGCTCAATAGAGTTTCAACAGAAAACCTAAGTGTCAAAGTCGAATCTAATGTGGTCTAGTGGTTGGAAGTTAAATCCTGAGCGGCAGAGTCGGCTCAGAGTTGATCAGTAACAGTTGTAAAGCCCTGTGAGGCAAGTACTTCTGAACTTTTCTTCAAGATATATTGCCAATATTTCTAAACTGTTTCATAACATGTCGCTATTATTCAACATAACTCCTGTTTTAATATTGCAAGTGCTTTAAACTATTTAACCTTGACCCCTGATTTCTCTTGATCTTGAGCCATAAGCCTTATTCTTTGTAAACCATCCTTTGTTGATTTCCAGATGCCAAACCCCCCAATATGATACTACGCCCCAAATGTATAACTACCAAACACCAAACACTGGAAGAAAATTGTTTGAAAACACAGAAACATTTATACTCCAACCATTCTTTATAACATCAAATAACTATACCCTGAAAATCATTACTGGTCTAATACCTGATCCTTTTACAAACTGAAAACCGTTTCTTATACATACCCTGATATACCCCTGCGATACTCAGGAATCGCATTACGCTTTTATACCAATGTTTTATCGCTATTGATTATGATCTTGTTTATTGAATTACATTGTTTATTACACTGAATTGTTTTAGAATTGGATAGTTTTCTTTATGTGGACCAGATTTGTGGTCAGACCAGATTCGTGGTCGAATTAGGCCAATATGTGCCTTGGATCTAGTTCGTAGAGCAGAGCTGTGTGCTTCGCTCGAGGTTAGTGCGTGACTGATCAGCAGCCTAACCTTAGTTTTTAAAACTTAAAATGAATATCCAATTCTAATGATTAGCTAAAAGAAACTTGATTCCTCTGAATCATCTCATTTGATCATGGTTTAACCTCAGTTATCGTTATCATGACTTGTTGAGCTAGTTAGCTCACTCTTGCGCATCTTTTTATATATTTTACAGTTGAAAAGGATATGGATTATAGTGAAGTTCCTCAGTCTAAAGTGCGGACTAAGGTTCCAGTGTAAGATTGTAAGAATAATTTTATTATCAGTTGTAAGTTAAATTAGTTGGGATTTGGTACGTTGTAATAAAAGTTAAGGTTGTGGCTTGTTTTCATACTTTAACCTGTTGCGATCCGTGGTTTTGTGAGGCAGAGTCATTGTAAATAATATTTCTTATACAGGTTTATATATTGTGTAAGTGTTGTGCACCCCAAACTTCTGACCCGGGTTTGGAGGGCGCCACAGGTTGGTATCAGAGCTACAGGTTATAAGTCACTGAAACAAGTCTAGATTGTCGGGATTGGATAGAGGGATAGGATTAGGAATAGGAAATAGAAAGATAAGACGTCGTGAGGATGAGTGCGACTATATAGTAGGTCTCCGGCACGGTTCGTGTTGCAATTCGGGATTCTTAGCTTGCGACGTAAGTTCCAGACAACGGCAATGGCAGACCCTGATTTCCCTGTATCATCCGATCGTTTTGAGCTTTCCGTTCAAGGATCATCATCATTTCTCGGATTTGATTTGCACCTTGTTCCTCCATCCATATTAACGGTACTACCTTCTGTTATGACAGTTGCACCTCTTCAAGCTATTCTATGCTATTCTACCACCTCTTGATACGAGACTATCTATTTAAGAACCTCCATCTGCTTATTTTTGTTTTTCGGGACATTCAATTGCGAGTGTATCTCTTTAGGTTACCCTCCACCATGTTCTATACCCCAGTTTAAAACTTGTCCTATGAAGCAATTGTACCTACGAGGATGGATTCGGGAGTTACAGTAAATGGTGAGTCTTTGAGATATAAGTAAAAGTGAGAAGGAGTTTAGAAAGAAGATTCACGTGTCTCGGAGGATAGCTGTTACCAGATTAAATGGAGCTACTAGTAAATAGGCCACCCGTGATTGGTTGTGGGATGGATTAGATGAATTATGAAAAAAAAATAGAGAGAAAAGTACAAATCTGGAATATTTATAGAATTAAATGATGGTGCTAAGATAAATGCGATATGTAAAGTAGTGATGTGATGTGATATGAGCAAATTTTAGTTATGAAATAGACTTGTTGTAATATCCGGGATATATCGTGTAATTATTTTTGCTATTATATAATTATTATGCGTGTTCAGTATCTATTCTGTGAGCTAATTGTTAAGTGTTATCTGTACTTGAATATTCAAAAATAATATTAATTGAGTATTTTAATTTTTATATGTCCAAAATAAAATATAGATAATTGTCATATCTTCCTAATTATTTTTATGTTGGTTTATGGATTTATAAGAATCATATGAAATTTCTAAAATCTTTTTCCGGGTAATTAAAATCTATTTTATAAAAACGGGAACCAACCGACGTCAACCGTTGTTACGTTTTTAGAACCCGAAACTCTTTCGAGAACTCCTTCCTAACCTAATTGTAAAATTCTGAGCATATTCCATGTTTCGACTTTTTCGATCCGGCTTACGGTTTGTCCTGCGCGGGTCCCGGCGTAACATTTTCGATACAATATTCGTTTCGATAAATCAATAAAACCCGTATTTTCGATAAATGGGAGCTTTTTATTAAACTATCCCAATTATCACTTCGTAATACGTGTAACCAGGCGCTGAGACCAAGACCGCAGTACAAATTGTACTAATTTGGATAATTATCCCGAAAACCGATACCGTTTGGATCAGTTTTTACAAATAAACGTACCGTTTTATATCCGGAATGATCCAACGGGATACAAATTTTCCATAATTATAAATAGCCTTTTACCGTATTTTATTTCGTATCAAAATCATTTGCAGATAGTTAATTATATAATTTTCAGAGAAAAGCCCTAATTTCTTAAAACTGTTCTAAGAATCAAACAGCAAAACGAAGGCGTTACCGATCTCTGTTTTCAAAGCTTGAGTAACCAAAACGAAGGATTTGAAGTGTTCTATCAGATTCTGAGATTTGTTTCACTGCAAAAATCAAGGTTATTTTTCTAAAAATTTATTTATTTTCGAATTTATTTTATTAAAAATATATATTTTTGTTCGGATGATTGTTTGTATGATTTTCATATGTCATACGTCTGATTTGGAGTTCAATAACATGTTCAAATTTGAGTTTGATTTTCGAATTTCAAAATTAGGGTTTATAACCCGTATGAATGTTCTTAATTGAAATTTGGGGGTTTCTTATTCTGTGATAGATTGATGTTGTGTTATAGTGGGTTGTGTTCTCTGAGAAATTTGCAATCTAGTCGTATAAGTTTCATGAACCAACGAGGTGTGTAGAGAAGGGAGTTGTGTTTTGAAGTTTTCCGATGTTCGCCGGAAATTGGAAAACTTCACGGCCAAATTCCGGCCAACTCAGGGATTGTTAGGATGAATTGATTGCATGGTTGTGTTCCTGATGTTGTGTAGATGTGATCTGGAGGTGTTGGTAGGGTGAGGACGCCGGGAACGTGTTCTCCGGCGAACCCGACTGTTTTCCGGCGAAGAGCTGGAAAATTACAGTTTAGTACCCCAACTTTTGAAAACGATGCAGTTAGGTCCCTGAAGTTTCCAAACTTTGCAAATTTAGGATTCCTGTTTATAAAATGTTTAAAAATCATATTTCCCATTTATTTTTATTATAAAAATTCATTTTTAATTTCTGAAAATTCTAAAAATTATTATTTTAATTCTGAAAATTATTTTTAATTCACAAATAAATCTAAATTAATTAGTTAATTAATTTCAGTTAATTTATAATTGATTAATTGGTCAATTAATCCGAAAATTAATTGATTAATTGATTTAATTAATTATTAATTGATTTTAATTAGTTATTTAATTAGATTTAATTATTTAAAAATGATTTAAAAATTCTGAAAAATAGTTTCGAGCTTTAAAATATTATTCTAAATTATATCCAAGGCTCGATAATTATTCTAAAAATTATTTCGGAGCCAAAATGGGCCAATCGAACCCTGTTTATTAACCCGAAATTGATCCCACGACCCGTTTTAATTTCGAAAAATGTTTTAAAAATCATTTTAAATACCAGAAAGCCTATTTATGACCCGAGACTTCTTTATAAATAATATATCATTGATTACGTGATGTATTATGTGCTATATGTGACTTGTTAATTGACTATCGGTCTATATATTCAGTGTTTACTTGATTATTGCATAACTTTCAATCCGTTAATCGGATTTGGGTAAAACGAAGGGTAGATAGAAGTATGTGTTGAATAGAATTCCATGAGTAAATTATTGATAGATGCTTATGATATATGAGCAGAGGAGGCAAGACGTAGGAAAGGGAAACAGGTAGTTGAGGAGTAAAACGGTTGTGATTGGAAGCGAGTGCAGTGTAGTAAGCTAATACCAGGCAAGTGTTCTGAACTTTCTCGAGATATTGTAGTACTTGATAATCCTGTGATATTGCAAGTGCTTTGAAGCACAGAAACCTAAATCCTGATTTCAGTTATTGTCCTTGAGCCATGAATCATATTCTTTCTAATCCATTGATTATTGTATACCCAAACAAGAACCACAAATCTACGATACTACTCTACAAATACATACAAACTAAATACCAAACACTGAAATGAACTATTATATACTCAACCCATGGTATCTTATACTTTGAAAAACCAAATCCTTGAAACCTTGAAACGTTGATTCCTTTGTTATCCAATTATTTCATTGCCCAGCATCCAAGCTTTTAAATTGCCTTATTGATCCTTTCAAGGATTGAAACCCTTTCATTGTTAAACATTTATTGTTGTTAATGATTTCGGTTATTGTTTATTATTGCATATTCTGTTATTATGTTAGAATTGGATTGTTTTTATAAAATTGTGGACCAGATTTGTGGTCAGACCATATAATGGTCAAGTTAGGCCAATGTGTGCCTTGGATCCAGTAGTTAGAGCAATGCTGTGTGCCTTGCTCGGGGTTAGTGCGGGACTGATCAGCAGCCTAACCTTGGTTTTTAAATTAAAAGTATAATATCCAATTCTAAATCATAATCCATTGTTCACTTGATATCATAAACATATTCACCTGATGATCATTATTCTCAGTTTTGTCATTGTGACTTGCTGAGCTAGTTAGCTCATTTGTGCGATGTTGTTTATATTCTTTCCAGTTAAAAAGGAACCAGTTGGTAAAAAGGATCCCCAGTCCAGCGCGAGAGCTAGGGGTTCAGGTTGAGAAAGCTGAGCTAGTAGGCTTCTTTTGGAATAATTTAAGTTTGTAAAAGTTTGTAATAATGTTTAATACTCAGTTTGAATTTGAAATAGTTGGGATTTGAACGGTTTGTAATATATTAGTGTGTTTGGCTTGTGTGCATACTTTAACCTGTTGCGGTCCGTGGTGGTTGGTAAGTAGGGTCATTGCATATATTATTATTATCTTTATTATTGTTATAAGCAGGTTATAATTAAGGTGTGTGTGTGGACCCCAAACTTCTGACCCGGGTTTGGAGGGCCCCACAGGTTTGGTATCAGAGCCACAGGTTTTAAGTCACTGACACAAGCCTAGGTTGACGGGAATGGGTAGAGGGATAGGATTAGAAGTAAGGTATAGGATGATAGAACGTCGAGAGGTTGAGTGTTATGGTATAACCGGTATTAGTATAGTTTGCGTCGTGGTACGAGATTCTTATATTACGATATGATTTCAGATAGCAGAGATGGCCGGCTCTTTTATTCCCGTATCAGCTGATCGCTCAGAGCCTTCAGTTGGAGCACCAACATCGGATCCACGTCCTGTTATTCCACCAGCATTGGCTATTCTACCTCCCCCGGTGTTGCAGCCCGTACCATTGCAGGCTATTCCACCTCCAGGCATGAGGCCACCTGTCAGAGGACCCCCACCAGCTGATTCAGATTCCACTGGGCATTCAGTAGCGAGTGCCCCATTTTAGTCTACATTGCCCCCAGTTCCTTATTACCGGTATGAGGCTCTTCTATTGGAACGTGATTCCTTGTTGGCTCAGATTAGAGAGTTATAGCATATCATTAGGACTACAGATGTTGATCGTGGTGTGAGGGAGCTTCGAGAGGAGATTCATGTGACACGGAGGGTTCTTGAGGCTAGGCTACATGGAGCTACACTACCTGGCAGAGGCCCTGATGCACTGCTGGGCTGGGCTACTGAAGTGATGGAGGACTTCGAGAGGCTGGCAGGACCAGAGTTTCCTTGGAGCTGAGTTAGAAATTCTGAGATGGAGATGCTGAGCGGTGTTGTTATGGTTATGTAGTATGGACAGTAGTGTGTAGTGTGTATCAGAAGACTTTTGAGTTGTATTTATAGACTAGCGATGCTGACTAGTGAGTAGGTTGTTGTACCCTTTTTGCTTTTACTTTCGAAGCGTCTTTACGCTTGTACTACCTAAAACTTTTGATCTATATATCAGTACCTTTTTCCTTTCCAACACTGTCATTTATTTTATTGCACCTGTTTTACTTTACCTTATTTATTGCACCAGTATATCCTGTGATACCATGTACCCTGTTTTCCATAACTGTTTATATTCTGTAAAGAAGCATGCAATTTACTTAGTTACAACTGTTTTCAAAAAGAGATATTTCTATTTCATAAAACTTTTCTTTTATACAAAGATTTGATTCAAAAGCTAAATAAATTGATTGATTCTTTACAGAAAATGCCTCCCAGAAGAAATACCCGCACCAACACCCACAATGAAGAAACCAACAACAACAACAATAACAACCAAAATGATATAAACCAGAATGTGAACCCAGGACTCATGGACCCAGCAATAGCCCAGATTCTTCAAATCTTGGCCCAACAAACCGTTCACCTGGCACAACAACAGCAGAGACAGACCAATCCCCAGGTAACTTTCAAAACTTTTCAGGCAGTAAACCCACCAGAATTCAAGGGTTCCTTAGAGCCAATTGAAGCAAATGTGTGGTTAAAGGAAATAGAGAAGGCTTTCGCCTTGGTAAAAGTGAAAGAGTAGCAGAAGGTTGAATTTGCAAGTTATTATCTGAAGAATGAGGCCACCTATTGGTGGGAAATGGTGAAAACATTGGAAAGCACAGATGTTATTACTTGGGAAAGGTTTAAGGAATTGTTTTTAGAAAAGTATTTTCCTCAGTTTGTTCAGGATCAAATGGAGCTGAAGTTTTTAGAATTAAAGCAAGGGAACATATCGGTAACAGATTATGAGGGGAAGTTTGAGGAATTGTCAAGGTATGTGCCGTCGTATGTTGATACTAATAGAAAGAAAGCTAAGAGATTCCAGTAAGGCTTGAAGCCATGGATCAGAGGGAAGGTAGCTATTTTTAAATTGGATACCTATGTCGGGATTGTACAGAAAGCTATGATCGCAGAGACAGAGAGTGAGATGTTCCAGAAAGAAAAGGAAAGCAAGAAAAGGAAAGTTGAGGGAAGTGAGGGTCAGTCACAAACAGGGAAGTTTCCAAATTTTAAGAAGGGCAAGTTTCATCCAGGGAGAAATTTTAATTTCCGGAGACAAAATGTAGGAGACGGAGGCCAGGGCAATCGTTCAGCTAATGTGAATCAGTCGAATCAGTTGAAACTAACTTTTCCAGATTGTCAAGTATGTGGAAAGAAGCATGGAGGAGTTTGTAACAAGTTGAATGTGGTATGTTTTAAATGCAACCAGAAAGGGCACTACTCGAGGGAGTGCTGAAATCAGCCAGCAAGAGAACCAGCGAATAAGGATCAGCCTATCCGGAATCCAGCAGTGAAGGTTCCAGCCATTGGATTTACATACTTTAAATTTGGGAAGCCAGGACAAATGGCCAGGGATTGCAAGACACCAGCCCCAGTCAGTAATGCATTAAGGATTATGGGATCTACCCCAATAGTGAATGAGACTCCGAGGGCTAGAGTTTTTGACATGTCGATGAAGGATGCGATCCAGGATACGGATGTCGTGGCAGGTACGCTTAATGTGAACTCTTTATGTGCCAAAGTGTTAATAGACTCGGGAGCAACTCGATCGTTTGTTTCACAAGATTTTGTTAGTAAGTTAAATTGTCCAGTTGGGTATTTATATGAAATAATGACTGTGGAATTAGCAAATCAAGAACGTGTAACTGTTAACCAAGTTTGTGGGAATTGTGAGATTGAGATTTCTGGTAGTAAGTTTTGTGTAGATTTGATACCGTTTAAGTTAGGAGAATTTGACGTTATATTATGAATGGATTGGTTATCTAAGCATGATGCTCAGATAGATTGTCGAAATAAGAAAGTAATTGTGAGAACGCCAGACGAAAGAATAGTAACGTTCAAGGGACAGAAGCAGGTAAAGAAGTTCTTAACGATGATTCAAGCCAAGAAGTTACTACGACAAGGATGTGAGCATTTTATAGCATTTGTGATTGACAGAAGTCAGGAGCCAGCAAAACTTGAAGATATTCCAGTTGTAAATGAATTTCCAGACGTATTTCCCGACGAGTTACCAGGACTTCCTCCAGATAGAGAAATTGAATTTGCAATTGACTTAGCACCTGGAACCGAACCAGTATCCAAGGCCCCGTATAGAATGGCGCCCGTTGAGATGAAAGAGTTAGCAAAGCAATTGCAAGAGCTGTTAGAGAAAGGAGTAATTAGACCCAGCGTATCCCCGTGGGGTGCACCGGTATTATTTGTCAAGAAGAAGGATGGAAGCATGAGACTGTGCATCGACTATAGGGAGCTCAACAAGTTGACGATCAAGAATAAGTATTCGTTACCCAGAATTGATGATTTGTTTGACCAATTGAAGGGAGCCAAGTATTTCTCCAAAATCGATTTAAGATCGGGATATCATCAACTAAAGATCAAACCAGAAGATATACCAAAGACAGCTTTCAGAACAAGGTATGGGCATTACGAGTTTTTAGTGATGTCTTTTGGATTGACCAACGCCCCAGTAGCGTTTATGGACCTGATGAACAGAATTTTCAAAGAATATTTGGACAAGTTCGTTATAGTATTTATAGACGATATTTTGATATATTCAAAGACGGAGGAGGATCATGCGGAACATTTAAGGACAGCTTTGGAGATTTTAAGGAAAAAGAAGTTATATGCTAAATTGTTGAAGTGTGAGTTTTGGCTACAGGAAGTTCAGTTCTTAGGACACATAGTCAGTAACGAAGGGATCAAAGTGGACCCGGCAAAGATCGAGGCAATTACGAATTGGGAAAGACCGAGAACACCCACTGAGGTAAGAAGTTTCTTGGGATTGGCAGGATATTATCGACGATTCGTTCAGAATTTCTCAAGAATTGCAACACCATTGACAAAGCTTACACGAAAGAATGAAAAGTTTATATGGAATGACAAGTGCAAAGAAAGTTTTCAGGAATTGAAGCGGAGATTAATCACAACACCCGTTTTGTCACTTCCAGACGATCAAGGGAATTTCATAATTTATAGCGATGCTTCCTACAAAGGATTAGGATGTGTTCTTATGCAGCAAGACAAGGTGATTGCGTATGCGTCAACGCAATTGAAACCACACGAACAGAATTACCCTACTCATGATTTGGAGTTAGCAGCTATAGTTTTCGCTTTGAAGATTTGGAGACATTATTTGTATGGAGAAAAGTGTGAGATTTTCACGGATCACAAAAGTTTAAAATATATATTTACCCAGAAGGAACTTAATATGAGACAAAGGAGATGGTTAGAATTAATCAAAGATTATGATTGCTCGATTAATTATCATCCCGGTAAGGCGAACGTTGTAGCAGATGCGTTAAGTCGGAAGGAAAAGTTAAATGTATTATCAGTACCTGAAGAGATATATAAAGAATTTCAAAAATTGGAATTGGAGATTAGAATTTGCAAGCCTGAGGAAGCAAAAGTGTACAGTATGATTTTCCAACCGGAGTTATTGGAGAAAATAAAGAAATGTCAGAAAGAGGTAATGGATCAAGATATAAATAATTTGGTAGGTGAGGAATTATACACGCAACAAGATGATCAAGGTATTCTTAGATTTTCTTCAAGAATTTGGATTCCACCAGTAACGGAGCTGAAAAATGAAATTTTACAAGAAGCACATAGTTCAAGATATTCCATCCATCCAGGGAGTACCAAAATGTACAGAGATTTAAAGAAGAATTATTGGTGGCCAAATATGAAGAGGGAAATTGCGGAATGGGTTAGCAAATGTTATACCTGTCAGAAAGTTAAAGCGGAGCATCAGAGACCAAGCGGATTGCTACAGCCATTGGAGATTCCAGAGTGGAAGTGGGAACATATTGCTATGGATTTCATAGTTGGATTACCAAGGACAAGGGCTAATCATGATGCCATTTGGGTTATAGTAGATAGACTTACCAAGTCAGCTCATTTTCTGCCTATAAATGAAAGATTTTCGCTCGATAAGTTAGTTCATATGTACTTGAAGGAGATCGTAGTTCGTCATGGAGTTCCAGTGTCTATTGTATCTGATCGAGATCCAAGATTTAATTCAAGATTTTGGAAGAGTTTTCAAGAATGTTTGGGAACAAGATTGAATATGAGTACGGCCTATCACCCCCAAACAGATGGCCAAAGTGAAAGAACGATCCAGACAATCGAGAACATGCTACGTGTTTGTGCTATTGATTTCAAAGGAAGTTGGGACGAGCATTTATCCCTAGTAGAGTTTGCTTATAACAACAGTTATCACGCCAGTATTGGGATGCCACCTTATGAAGCTCTTTATGGACGCAAATGTAGATCTCCAGTATATTGGGACGAAGTAGGAGAACGCAAAATACTCGGACCTGAATTGGTGTAACAGACAAAGGAAGTTGTTGAAATTATCCAGAAAAGATTAATAGCTGCACAAGATCGTCAAAGGAAATATGCAGACCAGTCAAGAAAAGACATGGAATTTGAAGAAGGAAGCTTGGTATTATTGAAAGTATCACCGTGGAAAGGACTAACGAGGTTTGGGAAGAAAGGGAAGCTAAACCCAAGATATGTCGGACCTTTTGAAATCCTAAAGCGTATTGGCAAAGTAGCTTACGAGTTGGCGTTACCTCCGCACATGGAGCACATTCACAATATTTTTCACATATCAATGCTTAAGAAATATAATCCAGACTCCAGGCATATAATAGAATATGAGCCAATAGAACTTCAAGCAGATTTATCATATGTAGAGAGTCCGATAGAGATTCTAGAGGAAAGAGAGAAAGTATTGAGAAATAAAGTGATAAAGTTACTAAGAGTATTGTGGAGAAACCCAAAGGTTGAAGAGTCAACCTGGGAGTTAGAAAGTGATATGAGAGAAAAATACCCTCATTTGTTTTCTTAGAGATTCTGAGGACAGAATCCTTTTAAGGGGGGAAGGATGTAATATCCGGGATATATCATGTAATTATTTTTGCTATTATATAATTATTATGTGTGTTCAGTATCTATTCTGTGAGCTAATTGTTAAGTGTTATCTGTACTTGAATATTCAAAAATAATATTAATTGAGTATTTTAATTTTTATATGTCCAAAATAAAATATAGATAATTGTCATATCTTCCTAATTATTTTTATGTTGGTTTATGGATTTATAAGAATCATATGAAATTTCTAAAATCTTTTTCCGGATAATTAAAATCTATTTTATAAAAACGGGAACCAACCGACGTCAACCGTTGTTACGTTTTTAGAACCCGAAACTCTTTCGAGAACTCCTTCCTAACCTAATTGTAATATTCCGAGCATATTCCATGTTTCGAATTTTTCGATCCGGCTTACGGTTTGTCCTGCGCGGGTCCCGGCGCAACATTTTCGATACAATATTTGTTTCGGTAAATCAATAAAACCCGTATTTTTGATAAACGGGAGATTTTTATTAAACTATCCCAATTATCACTTCATAATACGTGTAACCAGGCGCTGAGACCAAGACCGCAGTACAAATTGTACTGATTTGGATAATTATCCCGAAAACCGATACCGTTTGGATCAGTTTTTACAAATAAACGTACCGTTTTATATCCGGAATGATCCAACGGGATACAAATTTTCCATAATTTTAAATAGCCTTTTACCGTATTTTATTTCGTATCAAAATCATTTGCAGATAGTTAATTATATAATTTTCAGAGAAAAGCCCTAATCTTAAAACTGTTCTAAGAATCAAATAGCAAAACGAAGGCGTTACCGATCTCTGTTTTCAAAACTTGAGTAACCAAAACGAAGGATTTGAAGTGTTCTATCAGATTCTGAGCTTTGTTTCACTGCAGAAATCAAGGTTATTTTTCTAAAAAATTATTTATTTTCGAATTTATTTTATTAAAAATATGAATTTTTGTTCGGATGATTGTTTGTATGATTTGATGATTGCATGTTGTAGAGCTTGTTTTCCTGATGATTTTCATATGTCATACGTCTGATTTGGAGTTCAAAAACATGTTCAAATTTGAGTTTGATTTTCGAATTTCAAAATTAGGGTTTATAACCCGTATGAATGTTCTTAATTGAAATTTGGGGGTTTCTTATTCTGTGATAGATTGATGTTGTGTTATAGTGGGTTGTGTTCTCTGAGAAATTTGCAATCTAGTCGTATAAGTTTCATGAACCAACGAGGTCTGTAGAGAAGGGAGTT